>NC_091064.1:81552134-81855572 GCF_000393655.2 Nicotiana sylvestris | reverse complement strand
GTAAAACTAAACACATATTAATTAACACTTAACACAATTATCACACACATATTAAAATATTTAAATAGGTAAAATCACACCATGGCAACAAAACATAAGACGAAAAGCATACTTTTGCGATTTTTCTTTAAAAACCAAACTATGATTTAATTAATTCCTAAATGTACAATTAAATCCTAAATAAGCATGTAATATATTTATTTTATATTTCGCGATTAACTAAAAAAAAGTAAACATTTACTGACAAAAATGATTACCAAAAATGTCACGCAAATTCTCAAAATTGTACCCGAAGGTAACTTGTTTTATTTTCGATTTCTTTTTGGAGTAATTTCCGTGAAGCAAAAATCACGTGCTCACAGCTGCTCCTCTTTGCCCGAAAACACCAAGAGTTTTCGTGCAAAGATAAAGTTAGCGGGTATGAGCGATTTTTGCTCGTCGGGTACTCCGTGTGAAACATTTCTTGAAAGTATTTGACCGAACCTTTGCTTCAGAGGTTTCCTACATATCCTGGGCTAAACAGGAATCAGGTCAATATAGTTCGGGAAACTTTGGTAGCTGGGACTACCCTGGGATTGCGATGCTTGTTGTTACTGCTATTGCTGTTGCTACTGTTGCTTTACTGACCTGCCTTATTACAACCAAAGGAAAATTGAAATTGAACTGACTACTTATGCCTGTCAATTGCTAGTTACAAGATTCCTATCTATAATTCTTTTGCAACTTGATCTTGGGTCTTAGCTGATTCTGCATGTAGATTTCGATCTGAATCTTGATGCTTGCAAGTTGTAGGCGCTTGTTTATTTCTGCGGTATTGAGTGAGATGGGATTGGCGGAGCTCGGGACTTTGATCAAATTTTGGAGCGACCCGCCGTTTGTTTGTTCCAGTATTTGGGAACATCTTCTCCTTTTGTTCTTTTCTTCTTTTCTTTATTCAAGATTGAGACTCATCCTGTGGGTCATCTCGATCCATGTGCCTCGAGGTCAGACCTGCTGAGACAAACAAAACAAACGAACAAAATTTTCTGCCCCAGTTTCACTAGGAAACTTTCGTGAGTTAATTGCCATAATAATCTACAGCACTGATGTGGGGATTGGAAAAAACTCTAGTCTACGAAGCGCAACTCAGGGATTGGATCCCTAATGTCGCAAAAGGTAAAAATGCACAACTCAGGGATTGGAGCCTTACTGTCGGCTTAACAGAAAAACGCTCAGTTCAGGGATTGGAGCCCTAATGCTGGCTAAACAGAAAAACGCTCAGTTCAGGGATTGGAGCCCTAATGCTGGCTAAACAAAAAAACGCTCAGTTCAGGGATTGGAGCCCTAATGCTGGCTAAATGGAAAAGTGCTCAGTTCAGGGAGTGGAGCCCTAATGCTGGCTAAACAGAAGAACGCTCAGTTCAGGGAGTGGAGCCCTAATGTTGGCTAAACGGAAAAACGCTTAGTTCAGGGATTGGAGCCCTAATGCTGGCTAAATGGAAACTTGCTCAACTTAGGGGTCGGAGCCCTAAATTGGGAGGATTGCCAGGTTATGCTGGAAACTGTCCGGGTTATGTCGGAAAGATTCATCGAGTTATGCAGGAAAAGGGAAAGAGTTCTCGGGTTATGCCGGTAGGTCATTGGGTTATGCTGGAAAGATTCATCGGGTCATGCCGGGAAGGTTCATCGGGTTATGCCGGAAAAGGTCCACGGGTTATGCCGGGAAAATTCATCAAGTTATGCCGGGACGATTCATCGGGTTATGCCAGAAGATTCATCGGGTTATGCCGGGGAAGTCATCAGGTTATGCCGGGAAGATTCATCGGGTTATGCCGGAAAAGGTCCACAGGTTATGCCGGGAAGATTCATCGGGTTATGCCGGGGAAGTCATCGGGTTATGCCAAAAAGGGTCCACGGGTTATGCCGGGAAGATTCATCGGGTTATGCTGGGAAGATTCATCGGGTTATGCCGGAAGATTCATCGGGTTATGCCGGGGAAGACATCGGGTTATGCCGGGAAAATTCATCGGGTTATGCCGGAAAAGGTCCACGGGTTATGCCGGGAAGATTCATCGGGTTATGCCGGGGAAGATTCATCGGGTTATGCCGGAAGATTCATCAGGTTATGCCGGGGAAGTCATCGGGTTATGCCGAAAAGGGTCCACAGGTTATGCCGGGAAGATTCATCGGGCTATGCCGGGAAGATTCATCGGGTTATGCCGGACAAGGTCCACGGGTTATGCCGGGAAGATTCATCGGGTTATGCCGGGAAGATTCATCGGGTTATGCCGGAAAAGGTCCACGGGTTATGTCGGGAAGATTCATCGGGTTATGCCGGGGAAGTCATCAGGTTATGCCGGGAAGATTCATCGGGTTATGCCAGAAAAGGCCCACGGGTTATGCCGGGAAGATTCATCAGGTTATGCCGGGGAAGTCATCGGGTTATGCCGAAAAGGGTCCACGGGTTATGCCGGGAAGATTCATCGGGTTATGCGGGGAAGATTCATCGGGTTATGCCGGAAGATTCATCGGGTTATGCCGGGGAAGTCATCGGGTTATGCCGGGAAGATTCATCGGGTTATACCGGAAAAGGTCCACGGGTTATGCTGGAAAGATTCATCGGGTTATGCCGGGCAAGATTCATCGGGTTATGCCGGAAGATTCATCGGGTTATGCCGGGGAAGTCATCGGGTTATGCCGAAAAGGGTCCACGGGTTATGCCGGGAAGATTCATCGGGTTATGCCGGGAAGATTCATCGGGTTATGCCGGAAAAGGTCCACGGGTTATGCCGGGAAGATTCATCGGGTTATGCCGGGGAAGTCATCGGGTTATGCCGAAAAGGGTCCACGGGTTATGCCGGGAAGATTCATCGGGTTATGCCGGGAAGATTCATCGGGTTATGCCGGAAAAGGTCCACGAGTTATGCCGGGAAGATTCATCGGGTTATGCTGGGGAAGTCATCGGGTTATGCCGAAAAGAGTCTACGGGTTATGCTGGGAAGATTCATCGGGTTATGCCGGAAAAGGTCCACGGGTTATGCCGGGAAGATTCATCAGGTTATGCCAAGGAGATCCGCGGTTTATACCGGGATAGTTGGGGAATAAGGTCCTACGCTACCATGATTTGTTTTTCTTTTGGGGATTTTCATTTTTTCTTTTATTTCTTTTTATTTATCAAAATGCATGCAAGAATTCTGGGGAAACTTACTTTTGGTTGTTCTCCTGCTGTAAAGCTGGTTCAATGTTCGTGCATTTCACTTCTTTAGGGCCATACCTGCTTCTTGCACGGTTGCCTGGAGTGAGACCTGTTTCAACAAAGAACAATCTATAAGATGAAACGGTGGCTAGTTTCGCGGCCTTGATCGTCTCCATCGCTTGATCCCGTCCCCATTTCCATTGAGAACTGTGCTGCTTGTTGGCCTTTACACTGACCGGGTTCAGCCTTAGGATTACATGATGACTCGCCCGTGTGGGCTCTGTCCTTTTGCTTTATTCTGCCTTTAGGAACTTTGCCTTTGACTTATCTTTCGAACGTCTTTACTCTGGAAGCAATCAATCACCATGGTCAGTCGGGATGGGACTGACGCACCATTGAGGCCGTGTATTTTCTTTGACTCTTGCTAGGCGGGGCCCTGTGAAACCGGTCCTGCCATCTTTTCTTTGTAATTGTTACGGAATCAGAGTTAGACCGAAAGGGATTCAAAGAAAAACTATGCAAAAAAACAACATATGAGTTTAAAGAGAAGCGTCCCTTTCGGGGGAAAAGAAGGACTTATCTGGAGTGCATGCTGGCTTCAAACTGACATGACATGCTTTTTGGACTGGATGTCCGATCCGCATCAAACTCCAGCTTCTCATGAACCTATTGATCTGTGTTTCCAAACCGGAGAACCTTTCCAGGACTTTTAGTGATGAAGTATCCTTTTTCCGGCCGACCACGCCCTTTGCGGGTTTTCGCTAATCGACCTCTCTCATTTTTGATTTCTCTACTCTCATCGCCTCATGGTGCCCAAAGGTTTTCACCGATAAGACTCTCTCATTTTATTTCTCTCGATTTGGCTTCTATTGGATTCCAACAATGACGTTTTCCATTTTCCTGTCTTTGCCAATTGATCAGAAGGACTTGGACAAGGTTTGGGGTGAAAGAATTTGGATTGAACTACAACTTTGGATCTTTTTGGGCGGGATCATTGCCGAACCATTATCATTTCTGCCCCAGTTTTACTTTTGGGGGACTTCTTGGATTTTTACTTTGGTGTGACTGAACCCCAAGGAGAGGTTGCCTACGTATCCTTTCGGAATCAAGTCAGACGTAGTTCGTGCCACTTTTTGGATTTTCTTTTTGTTTTTCTGTTTTGCTTTATTTTTAACTTCCTTTCCCTTTTTTTATTTTTATTGTCTCTTTTTTTGTATATATATTTTCTTATTATTATTATTTTTTTTTCTTCAATAATACTTTTAAGTTCCAAAAAGGGTAATCAAAGAAAAGTAACCGGCTCAAATGGGTTTGCAAAGGGTTGATAGTGTTTCGATAGCGAGAATGAAAGCCTTCGTCTTCTCAAACTGTGCAAAGACATCGCCGGAGCGATCTAGACATAGTACTGCATCTGGTTTTATAGCGAGGTCGGCGTCATTTCTTTCGATGTCGCCCAGATACAAATGCTCCTCTTGGCAATATTTTCCAATGACGTATGGACCCTTCTTTGTCGGTACAATTGCTCGTGACAAACCGCAGTCATTAAGGTTAACATTCCGTACGGGTCTAAACCCACTTAATGTCCTCAAACTCTGCTTCAGTGACGGACATTTTCCAAACCATGAACCAATTTTCTTTAGTTGTTCCTATTTTCTCAAACTCTTTATATTTCAAATTTTGACTCATTATTTGAAGTCTGACGGAGTTCTTGGGATATGGGCATGAAGTCCGCAAGCATGTCATGTTATTTAAAGTTGCATCATCAGAATTGAAGAAAAAGAAAATATAGCAGAACTCTGAAAAAGAAGGTGAACGACGAAACATGATTTCATTTCTTGGAATTTGGGAAGATAAACAGGGTTGACATTTAGGAAAATAAAAACAGGAAACTAAAGAAAACATCTGAGCTACACCCTGGGGTAGCTCATGATGCAGAGAAAGTGGCAGGACAGGTCTACTAGGACTCCCGCTTGATCAGGAATGGCGTAGCCTTCTAGTTTTGAAGCTTGGCGCTTGGTCCCATGTATGATACCTCAGCGGTGCTAGTGCCCTCTCCTGGCTGGACCATGTGTTTTTCGCATAGCATTTTCCTCCTCGCCTCACATATTCCCTCACTCTCTTCAACCGTGAACACCTCATAGTCTTCTTCTTTATTGTACTTTGGCTTCTGTGGTATGCGTCCAATAACCACCGGCTCATTCAACCGAGGTGGTTTGATTGTCCCCCATACCACATAGGCGTGCTTGGATATATCAACTTTTCCTTTTTCTTGCTTCGGGGTTGCCTTGGGCTTCCTTTATATATTAGCAATAGCAATTATGGCCTTAAGCGCCGGATCAAATTCCTTGTCTTCACAATCCATCCAAATTATCGGCTCGTTGTTGTGGGCGGGCAGCGGATTATTGGTCACATTCGGGACATCCTCGTCTTTCAACACAATTTTCCCTTACTCTAACAAATTCTCTACCGCTGGTTTCAATGTCCAACAGTTGTTGGTATCGTGCCCTTCTACCCCTGAATGGTATGCACACCTGACACCCCGCTGATATGATGGTGATTCCGGGTTTTGCCCGTTTGGTGGTATGGGCTGCAACAAATTCATCTGGACAAGCTTAGGGAATAGGGTGGAGTAGGGTTCACCGATTGGTGTATAGTTGGGTCTCCTGGGTGGTTCCCGAGGACGGAAATTATTCTGGGAAGGTCGAGGATTGTAGTGGTTTCGGTTAGGAGGCTGATTTCTGGGATGTGGAGCTTGGCCCCGATTGGCTTGCTGCGGCCGCTGGACATAAGGCTGGGTACTCATGACCATGTAGGGTTGAGGAGCATAGGTCACATTTTGGTGGGGGAAATAATGTTGCGGGGTTCTTTCTGAAAAACAGGGCCTGGGGTTATGATATTCTTCTGCCTCTGATGCCTCCATGGATGTCTCTTCCTTTTTCTTCCCTCTTGCCACTCCTCCGGACCCGCTTTGGGCGGCTTGGGAGGTTGCCCTTATGGCTGCCTGACTCAAAATTCTACCCGTTTTCAAACCATTCTCCACCATCTCCCCGATCTTAATCGCTTCTGCGAAAGGCTTTCCCATGGCTGACATCATATTTTGGAAGTAGTCGGACTCTTGAGCCTGGAGGAAAGTAGTGACCATTTCTATCTCGTCCATGGGAGGTTTTACCCTTGACGCTTGCTCACGCCATTTGATGGCATATTCTCTGAAACTTTCCGGGGGTTTCTTCTTCAAGTTTGACAAAGCATTTCTGTCCGGTGTGAAGTCAATATTATATTGAAATTGTCCCACGAAATCTCTGGCGAGATCATCCCATATATGCCATCGAGATATGTCCGGGTCCATGTACCATTCTAAGGCGATTCCTACCAGACTTTCCCCGAAGTATGCCATCAACAATTCTTCTCTGCCCCGGCTCCCCGCAGTTGGTTGCAATACTTCTTGAGATGAGCAATGGGGTTGTCGTGCTCGTCATACTTCTCAAACTTTGGGGTTTTGAAACCCACAGGTAAGTGCACGTGAGGGAACATGTATAGATCGGTATAGGAGACACTCTTCTGCCCGCTTAAACCTTGCATATTTTTCAAACTCTGCTCGAGGCTCCTCATTCTTTTTGCCATCTCATCTTGTTCAGCAGCTTTAGGGTCATGATCTTGCCCAGGTACAAACTCGTATTGAGGTTGTTGAGGATGAGTGCTGGTAGTGAACCGAGTTGGTTCCAATGAGAAGGATGGGGCTTGGAATGTGAATGAGGATGAGTCAAAATTTGGTTTGTGTGTAGCAGGTTGTGCCATGATTGGACAGGGTGGTGCGGTGAATATGCTTGTAGCTACATCCGTCGTTGACATCCAAGGGCAAGTCGCAGAGGGTGATCCCACAGAGTGGGCTGAAATGGCCGGGTGCCCGAATGGGGTAGTTGGATAGCTTATGGGGATGTTGGAAGTCCCACTTGTCCTGGAGAACAACTCAGGGAACCCAGGGATTACACACGGTGGCTCCTTTCCATTATTCCAGTCATCCAACATCTCCATCATGCGGAGCCTCAGGATTCTGTTTTCCTCAGCATTTGCTGACTCGGGTGTCAGGACGGCCGAGATTGAACTCTCCTCAGAGACGGGAATCGGCGGCAAAGGAATTTCCGAAGACATCTCTATACTCCCCTTCGATCTTGTGAAGTAAGTGTGAATACTCCCTCTTGTCTTAACAACGGGTGACTGAACACTCCCTTTCGACCTCGTGAAGTATGAATGTGAGGCCAGACCTCCACCAAACCAACCACCTCTTCTAAAAACCTGGAGGTACTCAGCAGCAAGCGAATGGTTAGTTCGAAACAAATAATAGATAGGTAATCTCACATTGGGGCGTGATGCACCTATACAGTAAAGCGAGTTTCTACATGTTTGCAACGAAGACATGCGTCATTCCGGCTTCTCTTTAGGCTTCCCTTTATATTTATATATATATATATATATATATATATTTATTATTATTTTATATATATATATATATATATATATATATATTATTTCCTATTATTATTGTTTTCATTATTTGCAGTTAAAAAATGTGACCGGATCCGATGTGGATTGCCTACGTATCACGATGCCGCGTGAATCAGATCTTGCGTAGTTCGGGACATTTGTTGTTAAAAGGTGTTCATTTTGCATTGTGCCCATCCTGCACATTTATTAAAGGGATTTAAGCAAAAATGATTTGACTAAAAATGATTTGACTATATTTTAGAAAGAAAGATCCGATTTTCGAACACGGTCTTTCAGCACTTCAGGGATGAATGATTTTAAGGTTGTGAGGGTCAATCGATCAAAACTTTAAAAGATGATCGAAAGTGGCCGTTTACGCAAAGTCAGTCTTCCGCCGTCCCTTTCGGGAACATTTGGCCGTTTTTGACAACAACAACATCACTTGATTTATTTATGACTTTTTTTCTTTTTTCTTTTTTCTTTTTCTTTTTTTTTTAGAATGGTGACCCGCCATTGAGAATATGGCATCGCAGAGCCTCGGGGACGAGGATCCTAAGGCCATTTGGAAATTTGGTCAGAATTTTAAAAAATGACCAAAAATGGCTATTTATGCAAAGTTAGCCTTCCGGCATCCCTTTCGGGTATATTCGGCTATTCCTGACAAGATAGCGTCACCTGACTCATAAATTAAAATTCTGACGTTTTGGCTATTTCTGAAAAAAGGGGAGGTTGGACCCGATGAGGGTTGCCTACGTATCTAACACCCTATGAGAATCAAATCGGCGTAGTTCGGGTGATCAGGAATAGAGGAAATAAACTAAACCCCCCCTGAATACAAAAAGGAAAAAATATTTATTCTGGATTTTTATATTTTGTTTTGTTTTTGCCCTTTTTTTTTTGAAATTTCGAAAAATCTTTTATGGAAGTATTTGGACTATTAGTCTGAACTTATAAAAGAGATACTACAAAAGAAACAACATTTTTTTTTGAATTTTAAATTTTCCCTTCTTTTTTACTTTTAAATAAATATATATTTTTGGATTTTGAAAGTGATTAAAAGGAAATTGTTTTTTTTATATGTTTTTTTTTAATAAATCAAACTAAAAGACAAATTATGTTTTCATTTTTTTTTTCTTTTAAGAAAATTCCGGCGAGGTTTTGACAATACTTGGACATTGGTTTTATTTTTTCAAAAATAAGTAATTGTCTCCCTACGCTGCTATTTTTTTTTAAAAAAGTTTTTTTTTTTAGAAACCGGTCAGCATGCAGAACTGAAGCAAATAAATGCGCAAACAAACGGGATGCAGCAGGATGGTCTTTTCATTCCAGGTTGTCTGTCCTAGACGGACCCAACCCCTGTGTTGAGTCCCCTATGTCAAATGCAACATGATGCAAATAAGCGTTCCTACTAGGGATCCGGCATGAGGTTTTGTCATACTAGGTTTATAAACTGGGTATATATTCTAGACTGTGTACCTGAGAGGACAACTCGAGTCGAGGAGGGGGCAACTTACCGGGAACCAAAAGGTCATCCGGCTTCGTAACTTGTCCGAGCCTCTTTTTTATTTCAAGGTATGACACTAACAGAATAGGGAGTCTCAACCAGTAAGCACATCCCCGGAGGTGAAGAGAGAAGGGTTTCGGCATAGTTTATATACAGTTCAGATAATATCAAAGTGGTAAAAGACAACATTTAGCACGTTATGCCGAAACATGTCATAAAGATCAGATAATAAAGCAAAATATAACAATTATTCTAAGCTCGAATTCTTGAACCCTGAACCAGTGGTTCTGGGTTTTATCCCCAGCAGAGTCGCCAGAGCTGTCATACCTCCTTATTGCGCGCCCGCCCCGAAGGGTAAAATGCGCGAGGGAGTTTTTTCCAATTTAAGTGACAATATTCGAAATGGGATTATTTATTTAATTCAGCGTCGCCACTTGGGAAAGGTTTGGCTTTTGGTGTCCCAAGTCACCGGTTTATCTTGAATCCCAAGTCGAGGAAATTTTCGACTTTTCAAATGAAGTCTGCGAACCAGAAATTCTAAGTAAGGAATTCTGTTGACCCGAGGGAAGGTGTTAGGCACCCTCGAATCCCGTGGTTCTAGCACGGTCGCTTAAATTGTTATAATGGCTAAATATCTGATTTAAATACATGTTGTGACTTATGTGCTTTTATTAAGTTTAAACCGCTTTTATTATTATCATTTATTTTTTATAGAATTGCAACGTCGTGAAAATGCATCTCGAACCACGTCACAATCAATGCACCCGTAGTTGTTAACACATTTCGACTCCGTTGAGATTTGAATTTGGGTCACATAAATGCGCACCCGAATTTAAGAATGTAATTTAATTAAGTCGCGCCTAAAAAGTCTAACGCGTTATTATCTTTGGGGAAGGCAGTGGAATTCACTAAACAGTCCATCCCAAATTCTAAGTATTTATTATGACCAATTATTGAGGGCCCCGCAATTTGCCTTTTTATTCGGCGAGGCTCGTCTCATTATTTTAGAAGGGTACCCTACAATGACCACATTTTCTATTTGTTTGTCTCTAAAAAAATAGAAGAAAGAAAATACATGCTAATTAAATTACATGCTTGGCCAACTCCGGGTTCTTAGTAATTATCAGATTAATTATCTGCGAGGTGGGGAATTTTGTACCTTATTGAACATGCTTTCAATTTGATAAAAGAAATTGCATACAAGGTAAATAGCATGCTAAGCTTACGCTATACATCTTTCAAGTTTAAATTTAAGCTAACTTTTAACTAGATTAATAGAATTGATTACTAGAAGCTGCTACCAATGGGATTCGGACGTGGTCCTATAAATGCCTAACAGGATCCGATAAAGTTAAAACTCGGAAGATTAAGACTACATTTTATAACGCTATACATGCAACATATAGCTAAGAGGAAATCTAGTTTTCACTATGCCAACTAACTCGTGCATTCCACAAATTGTATGATTATATCATTCGTACAACCAAACAAACTGTAAATCACAATACTTAAACCGACTAAGCTTCAATTGAGTACAAAAAACTAGCTACTGTATTATGCTATTGAGTTACAACGTAACAAGTTGTACAAATCTAACAACATCTACAAAGCTGTAATTACGCAGCAAATGATTGAACTTCTTCACATCTTTCATTTCATGCTTTCACCGTTACAACAATGTGAAATTCTAGTGTGTACCTGGATGTTGAAACGCAAAGAAGAAGAAGAAGGTAGAGAAGTCAGCAGCAGTAACCAGAATGGCAGCAACAACAACTAATACAGCAGCAACAGTAGAGCAGAATCAACCCCAGATGGACAAACCAGAAGTAGCCCAATGAAACAAGTACGCAGTACCCAATCAATCACACTCAGCAGACTCAGTAGAGACTCGGAAATACTAATGTTAATCAACAGGCCGAAATAGGTGAAACCGAAACAACAATGGAAAACAGTTTCCGATTCTCAAACACTCAAAGGAAGGACCCTAAGTTTTGACAGAACAAATAGCAGGTTAATGCTAATTTTCAACAGAAAAAGGTGAGGAAAATTAGAGTTTTCAACTTAAATCAAGCAGCAGAGATTTTCTTTCTCTATCTCCCTTAATTCTTTTCTCTCTTTTTTTTCTGAACCCTTAATGTCCTCTATCTTTTTTTCCTGTTGGTTTTAAAACCTTCCCCTTTTATAGCCCAAAATCCCCTCTTTAAACAGCCTATTAAAACCCATATAAAACTGACCTCACCCCATGTCCTTTCTATTTTTCCACTTACAAATTTAAAAGAAAAGCCCTCCCCATGAGATTCCATGACAAAAACCTCTTTTTCATTATTAAAATGGTTTATCATTTTATTAAACTAAGCAAACATGGGCAGCAGGAATATACCCTGACAGCACATGCTGTCCAATTACCCTTAATTCATTAAAGAACTACAAATTGTCGTGCTTTCTGATTTCCTAAATCTAAAGTGAATAAACAAGGCTAGTAATCTCCATCTTATGTGCACAAACAGGGTCAGCACATCAATATCAATCCAAACTAAGCTTTGGTTCAATTCGAAACTAGCATGAATTCTTATGTACATATATTCAGCAGAATCAACTAACAGGAAACTCTGAATCAGGGAATGTCAACAAAACTGGCACCAAACAGTTCGAAGGGAACAAATAAACTACAAACAATTAATCGACGAAACTTAATTAATCGACTACGTAGTGTATAACATACGACTGGCAACAAACAATCAGAACCAAACAGGTAGACTTGTGATTTCAATGGTATTGACAAAACAGGGGCTAAAAGGAAAGTTAATTAATCGACGAAACTTATCGAATCGATTACATAGCCTGTTATATACTTGAACAACGAACAGAAATAATTCGACCAAATAAAAGGTCTGATTCAGAGAAAAAGAAGAACAAAGCGAATAAATTGGAAATAAAATCATTCTAAACAACAAACGAATAACAAAACAAACAAACAAACAACAATGGATCAAACGGAAAGAAACAAAAGAATACCTCAAGTAAACTAGGTGAAACGGACCCGAACACAGACTCGACCTTTTTGAGGTCGAATGGACCTTAATCAAGTGTTCTCAGCAGATAACACTTTGACTAAGGTCTATTAGACCCTCAAACCTCTGCTAATTAGGACAAAAATCCTGATTTCTGGATTTCTAGGGTTCTTGGGGCTCAGATTAGGGGTTCAGGTTTTTGTAGTTAGATTCGGACTAAACCAAGCCTGGTTTGGTCACGGGGGAGGTCAGGGGAGTACCTGGCATGGATTTGGGGGGGTTTGGTGTAGGTCAAGGTTTGGTTCGAATCTTCAAATGAAGATTCGAGAATCTAGGGATTGATTCGAACTAAACGGTTTGTGGATTTGGATTCAGGGTGGTTGAGTGGTCCTAGGGTGTTAAGATGGTGGCCGGCGGCGTTGATGCCGCCGCGTTTCAAATGGAAGGGGGCTAAGGCGGCTAGGGTTTAAACCTAGGTCCGTCTCTGAAATGAGAGAGACGGAGGAACAGTGAGAGGAGGGGGGTCTAGCTCGGGGGTGCGGGGTGAAAGGAGGTAAGCTTATATACGGGGTGAGTGATTTGATATTGGCCGTTGGATCGCCAATGATCAACGGCCGTGATCTTTCCACTGAAGGGAACGGCGTCGTTTGGTCTCATGCTGGGAATAGATCAAGCCGGGTTTCAGTGGGTCGGGTCAGGTAATGGGTAAGGAATATGGGACGAGGGCCGTTAGATCAACTTGGTTTGAACGGCTGAGATGGGTTGTTCTTGAAACGACGTAGTTTTGGTATCAAACTACGTCGTTTGATGGCCTGGGAGATGGGTCTCTTGGACCGGCTGCCTTTGGCTGCTTTTGGGCCTCGAATTTTCCTAAAGAAACTAGCCCAATCCGATTTTTAGACCAATTTGCACTCTTTTTCTTTTATTTTCTAATTTAAAACACAATACCTAATTAAAGTAAAACTAAACACATATTAATTAACACTTAACACAATTATCACACACATATTAAAATATTTAAATAGGTAAAATCACACCATGGAAACAAAACATAAGACGAAAAGCATACTTTTGCGATTTTTCTTTAAAAATCAAACTATGATTTAATTAATTCCTAAATGTACAATTAAATCCTAAATAAGCATGTAATATATTTATTTTATATTTAGCGATTAACTACAAAAAAGTAAACATTTATGGACAAAAATGATTATCAAAAATGTCACGCAAATTCTCAAAATTGTACCCGAATGTAACTTGTTTTATTTTCGATTTCTTTTTGGAGTAATTTCCGTGAAGCAAAAATCACGTGCTCACACATACCCCTTTACATTGGGACCTCTCGATAGGGTCATGCTCGAGTTTTGTAGAAGGTATCAGGTTACCTTAGCACAGGCTCACCCATCCTTTTGGAAGATAGTGTTGATGATAAGGTACTTTGCGGATAAGGTCGGGCTCGAATTCACCCTTAGTCATCACATTAGGTTATATCGGCCTTTGCATTACTGGGGCCTTATTATTCTACGATATCGATCCACCCAATCACTTGCCGTTAACGACGATGAAGACAAGGACCGAGGGTGGTCAGGCCATTTGTTCGAGCATGGACAGTCGATATTATCCCTGGAGAGTTTCTGCCATTTCCTGAGAAATGGAATTTCACACGTAAGTAGTACACTTGTGTTTTTATTGTTTTTGTCCATAGTGGAGTTGGGTTCCGTAAAGATATTTTCCTTTTTATTTTATTTAGCGATCCCTTGGCTCCCGAACAAGGTTCCTGACCTGGCTGAATGGTTTCGTAAGCTGGTAGCTTGCTCGACTTATGATAAGTGCAAATGGCAAGACCTGTACAAGGGGAGATGGGAGGCAAAACATCACGGTAGGTGCTTAGTGGCTTGTTTTCTCATAAAGGTACTTTCTTTTTGTCGCACTAACTCTACCACCACAGGTGTTGGGGAATTTTCGGAGATAAGGTCGTGTCCCCTCGGGGAGGAGGAAAGATTGCCAACCTCGGGGCCGAGGATTGATAACAAATGGAAGGAGTCTTCGAAGGGCGAGGATGCTCGCAGCAGGGCGAGCCCTGCTCGGAGGTTCAAAAGAGACGTGTCGGCCAAACCTGTGGCCTCTGAATCCTCTATTTTTGGAAAAATAGTTCCTTTCTTTCCGCCATCTCCCATTCCCATCGAAGGTACTTCGAGGGACAAGGGTTTCCTGTCGCCTTCTCCTTCCCCTTCCGAAGGTACTTCGAGGGAAATTTGAGGCCAGGGGCCGAGTGAATCGAGTGGAACATCGGGCGATCGCACTCCCATCAGGAATATTTTTACTGAGGCCGATAAGGCCAAGCCAGTAAATATGTGCTCGACTTTTGACAAAGCTCAGTGGCTCAGTTCCATGGTGAGTTTTGGTAGTCGGTACTGGCTTTTTTAGTTTCGTGCCTTCCCTTTCTTATTGAGCTCCTTTTTCACAGGCCTTTGACAAACTCAAGTCTGAGCTGCTTCGTCGTGAAGCCAAGTTGCGGAAAGCTATGGATGGGGAGAAATCCCTCAGGCTTCTTTATAAGATGAGGGGAGATGAGTTGAACCACCTGATGTACGAGGCGGATTGAAGTCGAAACTACCAAAGCTATCTCGAAAGACAGGTAACCTTTATTTCGAGTCGATGTATGCTCTCCATTCTACTTTCAGAGATTAATATTCCAATATTTCAGCTACAGAGTAAAATGGAGGAGTTGGAACGACTTTGGGGCCAAGTTGGCTGGGTTAAGTATGAGTGTAACGAGCTAAAGGCTCAGGCAGATGCCTAAGTTGTGGCCAAGAGGGATGCTTTGGCCAAAGCTTCCGCCCTCGAAGTGCAACTTCAGAATGCTCGTGCGAACAGCTCGGTTCGAATGAGCATGATTGTGAGGCTCGAGTATGAACTTCTAAAGATGAAGTCCGAGGTTGTAGATGCTCGGGCTGAAGCTGAAGAGATCCAAACCAAGGCTGATAAGAAAGTTGTCATATATTTGCAAGATGTTGCCGACGCTCGAGCTGAGCTGAGAGGGGCCCTTGATCGGGAGAGTAGGAGCAAAGAGTATGTTAGGTGTAAATCTCGGAGGGAAACCCTCGACGAGATCCATGCTAGGGGCTTCGATCTCTCGAAAGAGATAGAGCAGGCAAAGGCGGACGAACATGATGCTAAGTTCCTTCTGTTCGATGCTGAAGATAGTGAGAAAGAGGCCGACGGGCCATAGTCCCCGAGGGGGATGCAGATTAGGCCTTTCTTTTCTAATTTTGTGTATAGTGCTTTTAAGGAACATTGTAAATGGAGCTTTGTATTTTTTCACATATACGTATAAGAGGAAGCCTTGTGATTTCATTTTTCATGCATTTCCCTTTGCTTTGATGTTTGTTAGTCATTAGCCAGGTTGAACTGGTCTTCGAGTTAAGAAGAACCCTTAGGTTTGTAGTATGACCCTGGGGCTCGTGGGGCTGGCCCGTAGGCTCTTATGCATTTGGTCGGTACGACCTGTTAGCATAAGCCGATGTTTGAGATCTTAAGCTTTTGCACTTAGGCATATTCAGTTAACTATTTTGGGTTCAATCTCCGAGCCGGGTTTCGACTCGAGCTCATTGACCCTTAAGTTATTAAATTTAAAGTTGGCCCTTAGGCTCTTACACGTTAGGTCAGTACGACCTTTTATATGGGCTGGCGGTAGTGGCTCTTACGCGTTGGGTCAGTACAACCTCTTATATGGGCTGGCGACAGTGGCTCTTACGCATTGGGTGGGTACGACCCTTTATATGGGCTGGCAACAGAGCCTCTTACGCATTGGGTTGGTATGACCTCTAATATAGGCTTTTATTTTTCCCTCGTTAAGGACTTTTTGAAATTGTGTTTGCCTGACTCTTCGACGGTTTGATAAAAACCTTGATTGTGAATCATTATGTGGCGATGAACGAGCACCTTGGGAGGTTTTGCTCGGTGGCTAAGTGTTTCGAAGCCTATAGTTTGGAGCTGACATGGTCGAAGATCTCTTGCCTATGTCGAGGGTAGCCTGTTTAACCGGTTCTTTTCGAAATACATTAAAAGTAATTAAAGGCCTGTGATTTTATAGCGATGGTCGGGCGTCCCGAAGTCGCGTTAGTTTGGCCGGAGCCTTATGACCGTAGTCATTTATGTTTGGTCGTAGCCTTTTAGTTCCCTAATGAAGTAGTTTTGGTGTCTATATCGAGGGTATGCCTTTTTAGGGGTCTTACAAGTTCAAATATATAGACTTAACTTTAAGATCGGGGTAATGCCTTTTTATAAGGTCTTATAATTTTTACATGCCTTGCTTGAGGTCTTACAGTTTTGGTTACTTGGTACAAGTATGGTTCATGCATTTCTTGAGGTCTTATAGTTTTTGTTACTTGGCACAAGTATGGTTCATGCCATGCTTGAGGTCTTACAGTTTTTGGTGTTGCCTTATAAAGGTCTTACGAGGTCGAGGTTGCCCGTATAGGGTCTTATGGCCTCGGCAGTCCCCAAGACATTGAAAGTTTCCTTGGCTCTGGATTCGTTTTTGTAGACTTGACGTTGCCTCATTGAGGGATTACGAGTTTGAGGCTTCCGACCTGGGGGTCATACGGTTTCGAGTTTTTGATGTCAGCCCTCAAGTGTTCGGGACGTTCATGGCTTCTGGAAACATTATTGTATCCTTGATGTTGCCTCAACGAGGGATTACAAGTTTGAAGCTTACGACCCGGAGGTCATACGGCTTCAAGTTTTTGACGTTAGTCCCCGAGTGTTCGAGACATTTTTGGCTCTGGAGTTTTTTTTGTAAAAAATACTGAACTCCTTTGAAACGTTAAATGCTTTGATGGAGGGGAAAGTATTCTTTGATTACTTGGTACAAGTATGCACATTTTTGCTGTCAAGGGCTCGGTTTTTCTGTACGGACACGGCTCGTTCGACCGTTTGGCCCGGTACATCATTTTCCTATCGAGACCCCATTTAGCACATCTTGGCTTCTCCGAGGAGGTGACCTTCCAGGGGGATGCCCCCAGTATTCGAGTTTGATTGAAGAGAAGCCTTGAATACTTGTTGAGTTTTCCTTAGGTAGCATATGGATGTTGCCTCGCTAAAAACCTTGTTGGTAAAACCCTTTTTGGGATAAAAACCCAGTCGAAGGAAAAGAGTGCTACGTACGCTTTTGGAACCTAAGGCCTTCGAGTTGGAAAGCACTTCAGCCATTTCGATCGGATACCTGCACTTAGGTTAGTATAAAATGTAACTACTAAAAAAAGGAGATGATCATACCTTAGTGCGGACGGCGCTTTGGGCCTCGATATGTTTCAATTGTTTGTTCTGAGGACGAGGTACGGTCCTTTGATTTGTTTAGTCGGGTGTAGCCGATAATATAGCTTGTTATTGCGATTTTAATGTTTGATTATCCTTTGGCTCCCTTGATGGTGGAGGTATTGGCGTCGGTGCCACATCATGCACTACAAACATCTATTTTGTTGCATGATGTTCCCCATAGACGGTTTTTATCACATCCTTTGTCGGAAGTTTCATAATTTGATGGAGGGTGGATGGTAATGCTCTCATGAAGTGTATCCATGGCCGTCCAAGCAATGCGTTGTACCTCATGTCTCCTTCAATGACATGAAACTTGACATTTTGGGTTGTGCCAGCCACGTTGACCGGGATGGTGATTTTTCCTTTCATTATTTCACTTGCCATGTTGAATCAGTTGAGGACTCGAGAGGCGGGACAATCTGGCCGAGCAGTCCGAGCTGCTCCAACACCCTCGACCTGATAATGTTGGCTGAGCTACCTTGATCCACAAGCACACGCTTAATTTGAAATGTATTTACAAAAAAAGAAATTACCAATGCGTCGTTGTGAGGCTGAGATAGAGCCTTGATGTCTTCGTTGCTGAATGTGAGGGCGTCCTCGGGTATGTAACCTAGAGTTTGCTTTTACCAGGTGATGGATATTTTTGTTCTCCTGACAATGGGTTCTTGTGGGGCATCGATGCCTCGAAAGATCATGTGGATGACATGTTGTGGTTCATTTGTTTCATTCTTCTTGGACGCCTCTCTTTCCCGAAACTGATTTTTAGCTCGATCGGTAAGGAATTCTCGGAGGCGACCTTTGTCGAGTAGTCGGGCTATTTCTTCCCAAAGTTGTCGGCAATCCTCAGTCCTGTGACCATGTGTGCCGTGAAATTCACACACTAAGTTATGGTTCCTTTGCGAAGGATCTGATTGTACAGGCCTCGGCAACCTAGTATCTCTGATTTTGCTAATGGAGAATACGATATCTGAAATGTCGACATTGAAGTTGTATTCCGACAAGCAGGGTGCCTCCATCGGCCCTGTGTGCCTATCGACTCCAGCTCTATTAACAAGTCCCCAAGGGTTCGGGCCTCGGCCTATCCTTCGGTCATTGCGGGGTATGTTGCACCTCGGGGCATTTCTTCTATCTTCAATATATGGTTGGTATCTTTCTTTGTTTGTCTTTGGCTCCTTTACCATAAGCCTGCTAGGATATACCGAGCCCGAGGGGGCTCCTAGTTAGTCGTGTTCGACCCTGATCTTTGATTGGTACCGATTGTGTACGTCCGACCAAGTCACAGTGGGATATTCGATTAAGTTTTGCTTCAGCTGCTTCAAAGCTACCGAGCTTCGCTCATTCAAACCTTGAGTGAAGGCCTGCATTTCCCAATCGTCAGAGACTGGTGGTAGTTCCATTCGTTCCATTTGAAAGTGAGATACGAATTCTCGCAGCATCTCGTTATCCCTTTGCTTGATTTTGAAGACGTCGGATTTCCTTGTAGCTACTTTAATGGCACCAGCACGTGCCTTTCTAAATGAATCTGCCAGCATGGGGAACGAATCTATCGAGTTTAGGGCTAGGTTGTGATACCACATCATTGCCCCATTTGAAAGTGTCTCTCCGAACTTTTTTAGTAGGACAGATTCGATCTCGTCGTCCTTTAGGTCGTTACCCTTCACTGCACAGGTGTAAGCAGTGACGTGCTCGTTGGGGTCCGAGGTTCCATTGTACTTGGGAGGTCGGGCATTCTGAACATCTTTGGAATGGGTTTTGGGGCCGCTTCCTGTGGGAACGGTTTTTGTACGAACTTCTTCGAATCTTCACCCTTCAAGATCGAAGGTGCGCCCGGAATTTGATTGACCCTAAATTGTAGGTCTCTACCTTCTTGTCGTTGGCTTCTATCTTCTTCTCGCTCGACTCGATCCTCTTTGTGAGGTCCCAGAGCATATTTATGATGGTGGGTTGGCTACCGACCCATTATTGCTTGATCTATCTGGTGCCTGCTCGGCTTGGGGAGCCGCTTCCGGTGCTACCATGCTGAAAGTTTTCTGGTTGCTTTGTTGTTGAGCAATAGCCAGTTGTTTTGTCTATACATTTCAAAAATAACATGAAGGCTAACTTCTCATTCTTCCCTAGCTAGGGTTTTATGAGCTTCTTGTTGGTCTCCTTGGCGTACGCTCCTGTTAGTGTAGGAGCTTATATCGACGTGTTGGGCATCGCGTGAGACCACATCCGTGGGGATTGGATCTGGCGCGCCTTCAGGGATTAGTGGTGGTGCGCCAATACCTGGAACAACAACACCATTTTCTCCATGGTTCTCAAGACCGTTGTTTTTATATGCATTCACTGAGTTAGACATTTTAACCTGAAATCAAATATTCTTGGACAAGAAAAAGTCTGAAACTTGTGTTATGTGTTTGAACCAACAAGAATACAATCACTATTATTTTTATCCCCACGGTGGGTGCGAAACTGTTTACCTTGAAAATGGTAATAACAATTAGATTTTATTTTGTGGTTCTTAAAATATGTGATCTATTTTTATTTTAGTTGTTAGGCATAAGATATTAAGTGAAAGATTAGATAAATAATATAATAGCTTGTAGACGATGTAATAATCAAACCGAATGACTGGAAATCGGGGCCTCGAGCTTGCGTATACGAGGCCTCGAGGTCGAGTCGGATGTCCGGCTAAGGGTAGTCGATGGAGGATTAACAGTTATGATAAATTTGATGGCGGCTCTTTATGATCAATAATGAGCAATAAATGAAGAATAAATAATGGAATGTAAGAAATATGAGCAAGACAATAAATGTAAGCAACGGGATCAAACAGAGAGTATGTTTGAGTTAGAGAGAAGAGAGAATGTTCTTGTATATTTAATATTATGCATCAAATCGCCCTTACAAAATGACAAGGATCCTCTTTATATATGAGGGAGAATCCCAATATAGTACAAATGCATTTATTACAAAGATATGGGCCTGGTACAGCCATTTAATACCATGATACGGGTTTGAACTAGCCTAATAGACTTTGTCAGCTCTAGTAACGTGCCTTGGGAACCTCATATCGATCCAAACGTAGCCGCTGATTTACACTACCTCGAGGCCGATCGTTGTTTACACTGTCTCGAGGTCGATCACTGAGAACCCTCGAGGTCGATCACTGGGAACCCTCGGGCGCCTTAATGATCGTAAAATCGGACCACTGATTTTTACCATATACAGCGAGTTTGATATGTTTTAACCTGAGAACAAAAATTCTTGACAACAACAAGTGTTAAAATAACGTGTGTTATCAGAATCAGTACTGAAATAACCACTATTATCTTTAGCCCCACGGTGGGCGCCAAACTGTTTACCCTAAAATTCGAGTAACAATTAAACTTATTCTGTGGTTTTAAAAATATGTGGTTTAATCCAATACTAATTGATAAACAAGGAATCTAATGTGTAAATTTAAGAGTAAGGCAAATCAAATTAGTCGTTTAAGCAGACCTCGACCTCGAGGTAAGAGAACAAGAACAACAAGAACAATAACAACAATAGAATAATAATAAGATGATTCAGATGAACAGTAAGCAATAAAGTGAAAATGTATATTCTCCTCTCAATGATTGATGCGTTACAAATGATTGGGGATCCCCTTTATATAGTAGGGGAATCCTAAATAAGGTACCATTCTAATTGTAGTAGGGAATCTTATTCTATAGCTGTCTAACCGCCTAGTACAAATTCGTTCAGAAATTTACGTCGTGATCTTAGGGCCATTGCGATAATCTCGCTCTTTCTGTTATGGAACCATAACGATATTATCTCGAGATCGGTCATACTTGGCATCGGTGTTCATCAAGCACTTCGATCTTCGAAGCTTGCACTTTGCCATCGGGCTCGCGCCAGGTCTATTTCAATCTTACCCTCGAAGTGACCTTCGAGCCCACAAAATCGGGCATACCTGATTTTGACCATATACAAAGATACTGAGCTTGTATCTAATATGGGATAAGTATTTATCATTCAAAAATTTCATGGTGCTTCTCTAGGTTTCTTGCTACGTTATGTGGGTGAGATTGTGGACTGATTTTGCATGCAATCTACTTTCTTTCCTTAAAATTTTGCCATTAAGTTATTAATTTCCCTTAAAAATCCCATAGTTATTGAAAAAAAGACGTAGAAATAGAGATTCTATCAAAGCAGTCCTAATGCCTATTAACCCAAGCCCACAACAGCATTATAAAGCCATTGCCTTTTTAAAAAACAAATCACTTGATATAGTGTGGATATGAAGTTATGAACTATGCTACTACAAGATGGACTTTTTGCAAAGTGCTCCCTAAAACAAGGACCTCGTATATTCATAATTGGGTTCTAAATCAAATTTTCTAGTTTACTGCTTGACCATCTATAATTTTATATATTGATAGGCTATTATCCTCGTCTATTGAGTTCTTATTATTTTATCTCGTTAATCGGGAATCATTCTATATATTTTTTTTGTTACATCTTATTTTTTGACGAGTATTCGTCCATAATTGCAAGAGAAATCTTGCAAATTTTGGATAAGAGAAAGAGTTGTTAATGCATCTCTCAAATTTTAAATATGAAGGCTGAAATAGAGAAGTTGCAAGACAAAGAGAAAAGAATCAGTATCAAGTTGAATAACTTCAAGACTAGGAGGGAAAACGTGATTTAGTTTCTTATTATATCAAAGGTTAATAAGTGTTACACCCCATATTTTCTTACGTGACCCATAAATAAATTGATGAAAACTCGGAAATGAGATGTTACATCCCACATTTTTTTTACATTAAAGTTTCGTCGTAAGTTAATCGACGTAAGTTCGGGAATGGGATTATTTTGAGATTATAAGCATTATGCTATTTCAAACAAGTGAAGAGTAAGTTCGTGAAGGTGAGAGGGTAAGCAAGTCGAAGAAAGTAAATTTCGTCGAAGTTTGACAATTTGGGATAAAATATGGCCCGAGCTAAGATACCCTGTATTTATGGACTAGTGTCATACAAGGTACCATAAGGCTATGATAGTAAGGTGTATAAAGTGTACTAAAAGTGAGTAGTATTTTATGTAATTTGAGATAATTCTTAATTATGCGGGTAATTGATTAATTACCGGGTAAAAGAACATTATCCAGTTAACTAATAAGTGGGTAAAGATTATTAATCATCACCCACTCTCCACGCGGCACAAGGCCACCAAATTACAAAATGACTCATAACAAATCATACATAGGTGTCTACACCTAAGGAGTAAATAAAGTAACTTTATCAAAATAAGACTTTTAAGTCTTATCTCCTTGTTATCTAACTGGGGTGTAATTCATTTTACAAGATGAAATTTTTAAAAACTAAATTGACAAAGAAAAAGTCATGCATATCAAGAAAGTAGCATTACCCCCTCCCAAAAGAGTGCAAGAAAGATTCCTTCCTTAAGATTGGAATTCAGAAACCAATTTGTATCAAGGAAACGTAGAAGACAGACGTTCTTTAGAAAATTTCGTCCAATTTCAATTCTTCAACTAGAGGAAGCCTATTTTGTTCATTAGGTTCAAAAGAGCAGAAGCAGTTTCGTCAAAAATTTTAACGAAGTTTCTCCAACGGGATATTATATAGAGTTTTTCCTACTCCAGGCATGTGTACGGTAAATCCGGGGCCCCGTATTCCCCGACATAGGGCTATCTCGCGGTCATGACCTTCTAAGCTCGAAGATAAGGTCAAGACTCACCCTCGGGGTTCGCCTCAAACTGATCCGGAAAATGTTGCATTTCAACTAATACAACATGTTGTAACAAGCAAGGGGGAAGTTCCCGAATCACACGACTCGACCTGACAAAGGCCGGCCTATCCAGAGCCTGTGCTGAGGCATCACAACAAGCCATCCTATCTCCGTACTTTACGTTTTGTCTCCACACGTTTATGATCGAGTCTCTCCTCCTATATAAAGGGGGCTCGCCCTACCTTGTAAAGCAGGTTGCTCCATTTCTCCACAAGTACAATAATATCTTTCTCTCTCTCTCTTTTCTTCCAAGTCATTTGTTCTTATTGGCCCGAGGCCACCTCGCATCTATTATTTTCTTATTTGTTCTGCCTGTCTAGCTATAAGTTGGCCATAAAGAGCCTTACTTAATCGTATTTCTGCTTGTTATCCCTTCCCCGACTGTTCGCGATAGCTCGATCCCGGCTCAAGCCTCGGCCCCGAGGCCTCTATCAATCTGCTCCGCGCTTGGGCAACAGGCCCTTTCGGTTTGCTTACTGCTTCGTCTTAGCTCGTATCTTATCCTTACACTTAGCATTTCTGGCATCGATTGCCCTAAAAACTAGCTCGGTAATAGATCACATATTTTTATAATCTCATATACAAATTTAATTGTTGTTACCATTTTCACAATAAACAGTTTGGCGCCCACCGTGGGGCTAAAAATAATAGTGATTATTTTCTTGCTTGTTTTGTCACCCAAACGCACGTTATCTCTCACACTTCTTCTTGCCCGATATCTTTGCTTTTAGGGTAGAACGCCCGGCCCAGCTAGTGAGATGGAAAACCGAGACCTCAAAAGCCACAAGGAAATGGACATGCCCGATCCAAAGTTCGAGGCTTCCCCGAGTCCAATTCAAGCAAAATGGAGGGGCTCCCAACATAGCGTCCACATGATTATCGGAGGAACTAGATACCTCCAAGGACCCGTGTCCAAACAAACAAAAATATCCGCTACAGAAGAGGGATCAGCCCGAAAATGCTTATCCAAAGAAACCCTCATATTCGTCGAGGAAGACCTCGAGGACATGGGGGAACCGCACAATGACCCGCTAGTGATCTCATTTCTCTTAAACAATACAAGGATAAAGCGCGTGCTTGTAGACCCGGGCAGTTTGGATAACATAATCAGGTCAGAAGTAGTAGAACAGCTAGGGCTACTCAAGCAAGTCATCCCCATCCCCCGAGTCATCCATGGTTTCAACATGGTGGGGGAAGAAATGAAAGGAGAATTCATCCTCCCGATCAACATGTCTGGCACGACCCAGAGCACCGAGTTTCAGGTCATCGATGGCAACATGAGGTACAATGCCTTACTTGGCAGACCTTGGATACACAACATAAGGTCAGTGCCCTCGACCTTGCACTAAGTAATAAGTTTCCCCACAAGAGATGGCATCACAACGATACACGGAGAACAGCGGCCAGCAAGGGAGATGTTCGCGGTCCACCATGAGACGCTGACCCTCACGCACTCGGTCTCAAACGATGAAAGCAGCGGGCAGACTCTAGGAGACGACGAGGAAGATTTCCTCGTGCCCCGAACTTTCGTGCCCCTAAAGAATCAGATGCGGCCAAGTCGACGATTGAGGAGCTAGAGAAGACTGTTCTAACCGAGAACCTCCTAGATCGCAAGGCATACCTGGGAACGGGGCTGACCCCCGAACTCAGGACAAGGTTTATTCAATTTCTTATTAATAACATCGACTATTTTTCCTGGTCCCACCTAGACATAGCAGGTATCCCTCCGGAAATAACCTCTTATTGGCTGAGCGATGACCCCAAATTCAAACCCGTAATGTAGAAGAAGAGACCGCAGTCCGAGGTAAAGCATGCCTTCATCAAAGAGGAGGTAGCGAAACTTCTTAAAATCGGATCCATCAGGGAGGTAAAGTATCCAGAGTGGCTAGCTAACATAGTACTAGTACCAAAAAAAGGGAATAAGCTAAGAATGTGCATAGATTATAAAGATTTAAATAAAGCGTGCCCCAAATATTCCTTCTCGTTGCCTAATATCAATCATCTGATCGATGCCACGGCCGGCCACGAGACCCTCACCTTCCTCGATGCCTACTCGGGGTATAATCAGATCCAGATGAACCCCGAGGATAGGGAAAAGACCTCGTTCATCACGAAAATTGGTACATATTGTTTTAACGTAATGCCCTTCGGGCTAAAAAATGTAGGAGCGACGTACCAACGCCTAGTTAATAAAGTTCGAGCATCAAATAGGTAAGTCAATGGAAGTATACATTAATGATATGCTAGTTAAATCCCTGCACGCATAGGACCATCTGACCCATTTGCAGGAAACTTTCAACATCCTTAGAAGCTACAACATGAAGCTAAATCCCGAAAAGTGCGCCTTCAGCATAGGCTCGGGAAAATTCCTAGGTTTCATGGTCTCAAACAGGGGGATTGAGATCAACCCCGACAAAATAAAGGCCATCGAAGAAATCATAGTGGTAAACAACGTAAAAGCCGTCCAACGACTGACTGGGCAGATCGCGGCCCTGGGCAGATTCATATCAAGGTCGCCAAACAAAATCCATCACTTGTACGCCCTACTCAAAATAAAGAGCAACTTCGAATAGACTCCGGAATGTCAACGCGCCTTGGAAGAACTGAAACGGTACCTGTCTAGCCTGTCTTTGCTGCACACGCCCAAGGAGGATGAAACCATGTATCTGTACCTGGCCGTGTCCGAAATAACTGTGAGCGGTGTATTAGTCTGAGAAGAGAAAGGTACGCAATTTCCTGTTTATTATGTAAGTCAAACCTTGGGGGACGCCGAAACCCGGTACCCCCATCTAGAAAAATTGGCACTCGCACTAATAAGTGCTTCGCATAAGCTAAAGCCTTACTTTCAGTGCCACCACATTTGCGTCCTATCAACCTATCCCCTCTGGTGCGTACTACATAAACTTAAGTTGTCGGGTCGAATGGCCAAATGGGCCATTGAGCTCGGAGGGCATGATATCGAGTATCAACCTCGGACGGCCATTAAATCCTAGATCTTAGCAAATTTTGTGGCCGATATTTTGCCATCCCTCGTCCCTGAGGTAGAAAAGGAACTTTTACTAAAGTTAGGCACGTCCTCCGAGGTGTGGACCCTGTTCACGGACGGTGCCACGAACGTCAGAGGATCCGGACTCGGTATAGTCCTAAAACTGCCCATCGGCGGCATGATCCGACAATCCATAAAAACTGCAAAGCTAACTAACAATGAAGCCAAGTATGAGGCTATGACTGCAGGTTTGGAGTTGGCCAAGGGCTTGGGGGCCGAGGTCAACGAGGCAAAATGCTATTCTCTCCTCGTGGTAAGTCAGGTAAATGGGAGCTACGAAGCCTGGGAAGACTGAATGTAGAGGTACCTGGATAAGATCCAAGTCACCTTCCGCCACTTAAAGGAATGGACCTTAATCCATGTACCCCAAGAGCAGAACAGCTAGGCTAATGCCCTGCCGAACATGGGATCATCTGTCGAGGAGGAAGACCTGCTCCCCGGGGTTGTGGTCCAATTAATCAAGTCCGTGGTTGAAGAAGGTCACGCGGAAATCAACTCCACCAGCCTGACATGGGATTGGAGAAACAGATATATCACTTATCTGAAGGATGAGAAACTACACGCCGACCTAAAAGAATCAAGAGCCTTAAGAACCAGAGCGGCCCAGTTCTCGCTCGATGAAAATGGGGCCCTATACAGGAGAATGTTTGACGGCCCCCTAGTAGTATGTCTAGGACCAGGTGACACAGATTATGTGCTTCGAGAGATCCACGAAGGCACCTGTGGAAACCACTCCGGGCAGACTCCCTAGTCAGAAAGGTAATCAGAGTAGGTTAATACTGGGATAGCATGGAGAGGGACGCCAAAGAGTTCGTCCGGAGATGCGACAAGTGTCAAAGATTCGCCCCCATGATTCACCAACCCGGCGAACAACTACATTTCGTCCTATCACCATGGCCATTTATGAAATGGGGAATGGACATCGTTGGCCCTTTGCCAATGGCACCAAGTAAAGCTAGATTCATTCTATTTATGACTGATTACTTTTCAAAATGGGTAGAAGTGCAGGACTTCGAAATAATCAGAGAGAAGTAAGTCATCCACTTTATATGGGAACATGTCATATGCCGGTTCGGAATCCCATCCGAAATAACATGCGATAACGGGAGACAATTCATTGAGAGCAAGGTAACACAGTTCCTTGAGGACAACAAAATCAAAAGGATCCTTTCAATGCCATACCATCCGTGCGTGAACGGTCAGGCCGTATCCACATATAAAACCATCATTCAAAACCTGAAGAAGAAATTAGAAAACACTAAGGGAAAATGGAGAGAAACTCTACCCGAGATACTGTGGGCATATCGGACGACTTCAAAATCAAGCACCGGGGAAACACCTTTCTCTCTAGTATATGGAGCTAAAGTATTAATACCAGTAGAGGTCGGGGAATCGAGTGCCAGATTTTGGTACGCAGCGAAGGGTCAAATCACGAGGCCATAGCAACAACCCTTGAACTGCTCGACGAGATACGAGAGGCCTCGCTGGTTCGGATAGCCACCTAGAAGCAGAAAATCAAAAGATACTACAACAGGAGAATGAAACTCCGATACTTCGGCATCGGAGACTTGGTCCTAAGGAAAGTTACTCGCAACACCCGAAATCCCAATGAAGGGAAACTAGGCCAGAATTGGGAAGGGTCGTACCGTGTCCTCGGGATAGTTGGAAAAGGCTCATATAAGCTTGGTACCATGGAAGGCGAGTAGCTTCCCAACAACTGGAACATGTCGATGCTCAAGCGATATTACTGTTATGGCCTCCGATCATGAAACCCACACGAGAGCCCCCAAGCAAGCATCACCCTCTCTTATCCGCGAACAGATTTTTTTCCCGAAACGGGTTTCTTGCTGACATGACTTTTCTAACAAGACAACACACCAGGCCAAGCAGTCTAAGGAGCCATGACCACACGAGTCGAGCTCACTGCAACGAGACAACATGTATTTACAGCCTGTATCTACGCCAAGCAATAAAGAATATTTTTCCAGCATTTCGCACTTCGAGAAAGGCTATTCTGACGCATTCGCAGCAAATGCATCTCCATCAAATGGGTCCCAAAATACTCGGAGACTTAATTCGGCAACTTGCATGTCCCCAGGGTTAGAACTCTGGGCTCATCGAGCCCCTGGAAGGCAATTCCGAGCTCACGAGAAGCTGTCTTCAAGCTTAAACAAACTCAATGACTCAAAGGGTGCTATCAATCGCCATACAACTGGAAAGATCCAAAACTGTCAGACCCTAACGGGCAACCTCGACATCACCAGATCTACGCTACAAAACTTTAAGACCTCAACAGGCATGACAAAATTGTAAGACCTCAACAGGCATGACAAAATTGTAAGACCTCAACAGGCATGACAAAACTGTAAGACCTCAACAGGCATGACAAAAACTGTAAGACCTCAATAGGCATGAAAATCCCGATATTTAGGCTATACATCGCATTTGTAAGAATCCCTAAAGGGCATACCCTCGATGTAGACGCCTAAACTATCACTAGAGATCGAAAATGGCTACAGCCAAACGCATACAACTACGATTGAAATGGCTAATACATCCCAAATAACGCGACTCGGGGACGCCCGACTGTTGCTAAAAAATTGCAGGCCATTACTCCGATATGCTTCGGAAAGAACCGGTTAAAATAGGCTTCCCTCCACAGGAAAAAGTGAGCTACGACAAAGTAGGCTCCAAAATGCAAGAGCGTCGATCTACTTGACCTACGAGCTTTGAACCTTACGAGATGCTCGAAACACCGCCGACAACGACTTAAAATCGAGGTTCCTTTGGAACCAACGAAGGGTCAGGAAAAAATACTACAAAAAGACCTTAATGAGCAGATACAAATCCTACACAAAGCCCACGGGCAAAAAACAACGTAAGAACCATTGTCGCTAGCTAAGCAAGCCTACGGGCTGCATATTGAAAGGTCTCTACGACCAAATAGCATTAGAGCCATTGTCGCCAGCTAAATAATATTGACAACTTGAGGATTAAAATGAGCTCGAATCGTAACCCGATTCGGAGACCGGATCCAAAATAGTTAACTATGCAAGCCTACGGGCCACATATTAAAAGGTCTCTACGACCAAACGACATAAGGACCACGTCGCTAGAAACTCAATAAAAATTGAGGGTTGATTATAGCTCGAATCCCAACACGACTCGGAGACTAGACCCGTAAAATGCAGCATGCCTAAGGGCATGGCGTAAGTACCATTGTCATCGCCCGATGATTGGGCCCGAAAATTGCCAAACGCCCAATGGCGGGAAATGAGAAGACACTATCGCCAACCAGAAATTTAAGGTAATTCGAGGGTCAATTACAGCTCGGATCGCAATGTGACCCAGAGACTGGGCCCGAATATTGCCAAACACCCAAGGGCGGGAAATGAGAAGACACTATCGCCAACCAGAAATGTAAGGTAATTCGAGGGTCATTTACAGCTCGGATCGCAACGTGACCCGGAGATTGGGCCCGAAAATTGCCAAACGCCCAAGGGCGAAAAATGAGAAGACACTATCACCAACCAGAAATTTAAGGTAATTCGAGGGTTAATTATAGCTCGGATCGCAATGCGACCTAGAGATTGGGCCTGAATATTGCCAAACACCCAAGGGAAGGAAATGAGAAGACACTATCGCCAACCAAAAATTTAAAGTAATTCGAGGACCAATTACAACTCAGATCGCAATGCGACCCGGAGACTGGGCCCGAAAATTGCCAAACGCCCAAGGGCGGGAATGAGAAGACACTATCGCCAACCAAAAATTTAAGGTAATTCGAGGACCAATTACAGCTCAGATCGCAACGTGACTCGGAGATTGGGCCCGAAAATTGTAATATGCCTAAGGGCACGACATAAATGCCATTATCGCCGACCAGGGAATCAGGAAAACTCAAGGGTCGATTACAGCTCGAATCGCGATGCGACTCGAAGACTAGACATGAAAATAATTGAGCTACAACAAGCCTAAAGGCATGGCATAAATGCCATATCGACAAGCCTAAGCAGGCCGTAAAGTAACACCGCGAGTCCGATATTCACTCGCCAAAAAGGGAGGATAAATCCACAAGGTTCTTCTCTATACATACGCCAAAATAAAAGTGTTGTATACAAACACGGAGATTAATAGGAAAAAACAACATAGTCTAAATCTATCACCAGATCGGCAGCCTCAAAGGTTGCATCCAAGCAGTCACGGATCCTCTATCGATCCCTTCTCGACAGCATCCCCTCTCTCCGGGGACTCACCCCTATTTTTAACACCACTCGAGCTGCCTTCCAACGTTCCCTTGATGGTTAACTTTCAAAGGTCGGCCGAACACAGTCCGTGGCTCAAGGAAAAACTGGGTCTGCCCCCTCAAGGGTCCTCACAACACAAGAATTGTCAGCGACCGCTCCCTCACCGTGTAAATATACAAGTGCCTCGGCCTCGGCTCTAATCCGAAGCAGTGCAGCCACCAGCCCGGAACAAAGACTCCTGTACTTTCCACTATCCTCCATTGCATCCTAAAGCTGACGCTCAATCGAGGTGACTCTCCTCCTAAGGCTGTCGCTTTCTAAGACCACCCCGTCCACACGACGACCGAGCTCGAAGATTTTAGCATCCTTGGCTCGAAGCTCCCCCATCAGTAAAAGCTTCTCCTTCTTAAACTGCATGAATCAGGGCCCAAGGGGTTAGAAACAATAAAATCCCGCAGAAACTCAAATAGTAATCAGAACGGGGGATGAATAACATGTTCGGTTAAGAAGGCTTTATCATGTTCCCGGCGGCTCACCTTGTCTTGATACTAGGCGAAGGTCTGATTATAAAGTGCTTCGGCCTAAAATCACGTGAAAAGGTCAAGAGAATGATGATTGGAGCAGCCCAAAACACCAAATAAAAACAGGTGAAGTTACATGAGAAGTTACCCGCTCACAAAGCCTGCCCATTTCGCCAAAAATAAAGGAGGCAGTGACACCTAAGCTACCCTCTACAACGGTTGTCGGACTCCCGAGGGCGTCTCTGCCTTCGATCAGCGCTCCCTCCTCAGAAAGACCCCAGCGAGGCTCGTCTTGCAATCCGGGGGATGGAAGCACGTCCCCTCTAAAGAATCAACAATAATCATCGGGCTTGTAGGGTTAGGCAGAATTTCCACCCCTCGTTCATCCCGGTTCTCCAATCGAAGCTCCTCCAGATCGCCTGCTGAGGGCGTCCCAGCTCGAGAATGATTCTGGCCACCCGCCGAGTCAAGGCCAGTGCCCGATAGCCCATCCATTGCCTCACCACCATAAGGACGGGTCTCGTAAGCATCAGACTCCTATCCAGAAGCATTTGTCCCTTCGGCCCGAGGGGCAACAATCTCGAAAGACCTTCGAGGGGTGTCGAAAAGCTACTTTCCCCCTCACCTTCAGCAAGAGGATTTTTTATCACGTTAGAGGATGGGACTGGTGAATCAACTTTAGACTTCTCCACTTTGAACCTTTTGAACTTCGGTGGCTCGGCCGACACGCCCCTTTGCCTTTCCTTTTCCTTTCCAGGTACCAGAATGTCCCCTCCAATAGGCGGCACCACCCTTGTCAGTAAAATTCCTCCCAGGCCTGCATAGATGTGGAGGTCAAATGCGCAGAAAATACCGAGACGCTAGAAGCAAGCTGTGCTAAAAACGCGGATGCATCAAAGCTCAGAACTCACCTTGGTCTTTTGCTTCCCACCGAGCCCGAGATAAATCCCGCCAGGTGTGATCGTTGTACGGTCAGACTGAGTACAAATGGCTAACCCAACTCTGAAGATCCGGCACCGCTTCAGGATAGATCGTTATGGCTGAAAAAACAAATGGAAAGAAACAACGGGTTCAGGGACATAAAGAGAAAACATCAAAGGGAAACAAAGGCCCGCATTCAGTTACGCCCGGTGTTCCACTTCTCAGGGAACGGCATCCCTTCCACAAGAATCAAATCAGACGTCCTCACCCGGATGAACCGACTCAACCATCCGTCATCTCAAAATTCCTCGGTACATGCAAAAAGGGATCTCGGGGCTCGGCAGCAAAGCCTGATTAATCACATGCGAAGGAGACGAGGACTATACATCCAGAACAAATGATTTAGAGTGAAGTGAATTCCCTCCGCCATGCTCGAGTAATGCCTAATCATATATACCACGCACCAGAACGAAGGATGAATTTGACCCAAAGTCACCTGGTAGCTCCGGCAAAATTCAAGAATCACCGGGTCAATCAAGGGTAAAGACGGTCACGCTGGCCCCAAAGTGAATGGATAGGTGTACACACTCAGAAAACCGACCCTATGAGCAGTGATGTCTTCATCCTGAGCAAGAATCTCCACAAGCACGGAATCCCCCCAGTAACAATCGGCCCTCACTCTCTCGATATCCGTTATGGAGTAGACATATCTACTTACCGGCTCGCGACTCCCTAACTTCGAGGAGGGTCTCTCAACCCTGAAATCTGATATCATCGCAAAAGGCCATGGGACACATTCCTCGATGCGAGTCGGAGCGGTCACTTCACCTTCGGAGAGGAATGAAGAAGACGAGCCCGCGATCGCCTGAGAAACAGCAGTTGAAGTATTCGCCAACCTTGAGAAAGTCTAAGAGAAGAAGAAAGGGAAGGGAGTCACATTCCTAAAAAGAGAAGCGAAAGGCAAGGGAAAACAAACTTCACTAAAGGGTTCTGGATGCAAGAAAAGACTCGAAATGGGAGAGGCGAATATTTATAAGAACATCATGGGTACATTAAAGAAGGCCAACCACTGCGGCCAATGGTGAAATCCGCAGTAATGACACATATTGCACGCCCTGGCAACCCATAGCCGCTCGCAAGGACGCCGGAGGAAGCAAGAGTTCAGAATTGTTTCTCATCGCTTCGCGTCGCCCTTACTCTGAGAAACGCGGAGACTATCTATGTACGGTAAATCTGGGGGCTCAGATACCCTAACATAGGGCTATCTCGTAGTCATGACCTTCTAAGCTCGAAGATATGGTCAAGACTCACCCTGGGTTTTGCCTCAATCTGATCCGGAAAGTGTTGCATTTCGACTAATACAATAGGCTGTAACAAGCAAGGGGGAAGTTCCCGAATCACACGACTCCACCTAACAAAGGTCGTCCTATCCAGAGCATGTGCTGAGGCATCACATTAAGTCATCCCATCTCCGTACTTTATGTTTTGTCTCTACACGTTTATGATCGAGTCTCTCCTCCGATATAAAGGGGGCTCACCCTACCTTGTAAAGCGGATTTCTCCATTTCTCCACAAGTGCAAATATCTTTCTCTCTCTTCTTTCTTCTAAGTCATTTGTTCTTATTGACCCAAGTCCACCTCGCATCTATTGTTTTCTTATTTGTTCTGCCCTTCTAGCAATACATTGGCCATAAAGAGCCTTACATAATCGTATTTCTGCTTGTTATCCCTTCCTCGACTGTCCCCAACAGCTCAATCCCAGCTTAAGCCTCGACCCCGAGGCCTCCATCGATCTACTCCGCGCCCGGGCAACAGGCCCCATCGGTTTTCTTACTGCTTCATCTTAGCTCGTATCTTATCTTTACACTTAGCATTTCTGGCATCGACTGCCCTAAAAACTAGGTAATAGATCACATATTTTTAAAATCCCATTTACAAATTTAATTGTTGTTACCATTTTCACGGTAAACAAGGTATGTTAAGGCCCTCCCTTCTTTCTTTTGGCATGCTCTATATGATAATAAGGAAACGAGCAATCACACAATTTCCATAAATTACTCTATTTATAGAAATAGTAGGGGTGTCTATATTCTTGATTCCCCATGAAAATTATTATTATTTTCTGTTCATGGGTCTTAAAATAATATGCAGTTGGAAAACTTTACCCAGAAGAAATATTGAGATTATTACGTATTTTTCATGCATTTCATACATGTGCATTGACCCATGACAAGATGGCGTTATATACACCTATATATGTATATTATATTTATATGGGATACGGGAAAAAGGATATGGCGTTATATACGCACGACCACCTGATCAGTTGGTATATGATGATGATGTTGCCTACAATGGCTGAAATATGAGTCAAACGGCGTTATATACGCGTATATATGTATGTATATGGGATATGAGAAAAGGTTACGGCGTTATATACGCACCACCATCTGATCAACCGGTATACGAGGATGACTTTGCCTACAGTGGCCGATATGATATTATGGGATGCCCTCAGAGGCTAATGATGTTATGAAATATGTACCTATGCACGACATGACATTCATATGCAAATGCATGATACTATAATTATTTCATGATTTACAAGGTTATTCAGACTTATAGGTTGAATTATGTACTCCATATTTCTTCCGTGTCTGTTATGTACTTGTTTATGTGCCTTACATACTCGGTACATTTTTTGTACTGACGTCCCTTTTGCCTGGGGACGCTGTGTTTCATGCCCGCAGGTCCAAATAGACAGGTCGAGAGCCCTCCAAGTAGGTTATCAGCTCAGAGGAAGATGTTGGTGCGCTCCATTTGCTTCGGAGTTGCGTGTTTGATTAGTATGATTTAGACGTGTATTGTTTGGTATGGCAAGACTCTGTCCCGACCTTTATGATATTTATGTACTCTTAGAGGCTTGTAGACATATGTCGTGTATGTGAAAGATTGTACGGCCTTGTCGGCCTATGTTTTGAGTTTATAAATGATCATGTTGGCCTATTAGGCCCGTATGTCACATGTATATGATTATGTAATAAGAAAGATACGTTACATTGGTACTCGGTTGAGTAAGGTACCGGGTGCCCGTCGCGGCCCATCGGTTTAGGTCATGACAAAAGTGGTATCAGAGTAGTTCTGTCCTAGGAAGTCTACAAGTCGTGTCTAGTTGAGTCTTGTTTATGGGTGTGTCATGCACCACACTTATAAGCAGGAGGTTACAGGGCATTTAGGACTGTGACAATTTCTTCTTACTCCAGATCATGTGGTAGAGCTCACTTATATGAATTCAACTTCTGAAATTCTATTTTATTCGTAATAAGACGATGCCTACATCCGGAAAGAAGGTTAGAAAGAGAGATAGTTGTGGAAGAGCTGAGTCAAAGGAATTGGATTTTTGTATGATGCCTATGATAAATAAATATGAGGTCTTTAGCAGATCATGGGTGTATTGAAAGGTGTAAGCTTCCTGATAAGAAGCCTTAAGGCAAGAATTCCTATCCATATTTATGGTGAAAGACAATGAGAGATAAAGAAGATAAATACAAGTTTCAACAAGCATAAGAAGAAAGATAAAGAAGGGTACGAGGCGCCCAGTTAATGAAGGTTAACATCATTTATAATTGAGGCAGAGGAACATAAGATTTTTGAGTTATATTCAATAGTAACAGAGGTATATACAATTGGTCGCACCCATTCCAGCTATGCCATATGGGTATTAACATAAGTAGTATAAGAAGATATGATGGATGAATTGTTTGTGTCAGTTGACATTTCCGAAGGATATTGCAGATATGCTAATAGATCTCTTTATGAGACACCCAGATGGTGCACTCCGAAATAGTGCAGCCAGATAAGAGTACTACAAAGACATGTACTATAAGCTTTGAAGGGATAAATATTACCTTAGTGTGGCTCGCGTCCCTAGTAAAGCGAGAACGTTAAGCAACTTGAAGAGACATTGGATGGAGCAAAGGGAAGAAAAAAGCAAAAGAATGTCTTGTTTAAGTTTTCAGAATAAAGTGATAGGCATAAATATTAGCAGGAAATAAGAAAAGAGTTAATGAAGCATTATGAGTAAGATGTGATACATGGATGACAACGGTAGATCAAAAGATGACAATATTACAAAATCTATAGTCAAGTGAAGTAAGAAACGAGAAGTGACAGGCCTTTGGACAACAAAAGAGTATAGGCCATACAATCATGTCCTCATTTTGAGAAATAAGTTCGCAACTCTAGCGAGATTACCAAAAGGAAAAGTTAGACCCCAAAGTAATAGAACCAATATGGATTGGTGAACAAGATAAACTAACACATGAATTAGGGACTGAGTGGCTGATGATAGTCGCCATCATAAGAATTTAAGATTTTATTTTGCCAATAATAGAATGGATGACAAAAGAAGATTCATGAGAAATTCAGAGAATGGTCATTCAGGAAGACGCTTCACTACAGCAAGCAATGTGAGCAACGTTCAGCTTAAGGGACTATATGTGCCAGTTATACTAAGTTTCACCCTCGTGAGTAAGGAATTTTGCTATCCTTGGTACGGAAGGATTACCTCAAGGCGAGTAAGGGTTATCGATGATGTGAAAGGATGCCAAAGATGAAAAGATGAAACATCTATAGGAAGGTCGTCGTAGCTCCAAATCTTAGTACTCCCCTAAAGGGGGAATATGGAATGATAAAAGGAAGAAAGCGATAAAAATGAGAAAAGGATGAGATTGCACTTACTCAAATGCTACAGATATGCTACGATTCCAGAACATTATGTACACGTGACGTCAAGTAAAAGAAGTAAGGGTTCCTGCCCGAGATGTTATTGACAATTAAAGAGCCAGCGCGAGAAGTAAGTTAAGACCAAGGAAATAACCCAAGAAATATTCCGCGGAATATTGACATAAGAATGGGCCAACAAGTAGTTAGTTAAGAACAAGGAAATAACCCAAGTAAGATTCCGCGGAATATTGACATGAGAATGGGCCAACAAGTAGTTAGTAGTTGATTCAAGAAGAGCCTAGTCATGGCTAGTCAAGAGGATACATACAAGACAGCAGGTCGTGCGAGATAAAGATAGTAAAACCCATTATAGTGAATTTAACACCACAGTTATGACATTGTAATACTTGAAAAATATTCAAATAGGAGTTGGGGTAGTTAAAGGTACTGTATGAATGTTATGGGAATAAAAGAAAGTGACACTGGGAAGGCAGTCAAAATATTAGTTCAGAAGCAACCCTACAAGCACAAGTTCATGGAGGTAAGTAACTACGGATAATTATAGGCGAGGAAGGACATCAAAAAAATTCCATCGAGTATGAAATGTAATAAACTCACAGCTTTACAAGAGTAAGAGGATCCTCCCTAAGTACTACAATGAAAGACTAGCTGAGGAAGTAAGGAAGAAGGCTTCGACCTAAGATCATTAACCTAAGAAGGAAATGGTCTTATAACAATTGTCTCACAACAACATTGTATGCACTCCATAAGAAAATGGCTCCTACCGTGGCTAATGAATAGGAAGTAAAATCCGAAGTGATATTCACGGTCATATGAGTTTTATGGAATTCCAATGTGTGTGGGCACTAAGGTAAGCTAGGTATGCACGTAACAAGGGGCAGAAAGATCAGGAAACGCAATAGCTTACGATTAAAGAAAGCTGAGAAAGAACGAAAGGAATTATTTGATCAATGATCCGAAGTTAGTTACGTTATGAATGCACTTAAAATTTTGGAGTATTACCATGCAGCAAATATGTTGATAATCATACAGCCATAGAAGACTCCAGTATAAGTTAAAAAAAGGAATTGAGTCCAGGTCATAGACAAAGAGTTAAAATTTATATCATGGATATTCCATAATACCCATGAAAGGCCAAAGTAATAACTAATACTAGGAGCCGCAGATTGGAATATAACTTAAGCCTACATAAAGACTGATCAAAAGGAGGACGAAACTAAAGAGCTACATCAACGAAGTAAATCAGGAGTTTGGTTATTGGACCCAGAAAAATTATAGACATCATGATTGAGAACATTGCAGAATCACTCTTAATATCAGAGGTACAAGAGGGATAGTACAGTAGCCATATTTTATAATGGCTCTATGACAAAGCCTGTGAAAAGAGTATCAGCCTCATAAGAATTCAACATGAAGCTCCCACTGGATTGTATACGCACCAAAGGTGAAAGTATTATAATAGAGCTTCAAGTTATGGATGTGAATTACACCTAGGTGGAAGGGAGGTCATGAAAGAGATAGAATATATGATGCGAGATTTTAAGGCAAGTAAGGTAAAGGTGAACAACGTACGAGATACGCAAAGGCATAAGATCTTGAATAGTCCATACTTCGGATAAAAGGCTAGAAGCACGGGGATTCAGTATCTAGGAATAATAGCGGCATCGTCAGTAGCATATCTTCCAGCCTATGATTTGGGTATCGAAAAGCCTGACTAAGAGATTAAAGAAGAGGTAGAGACGATGTGATGTCTCGCTTGATATTCCAGAATAACATAAGGAAATCTATGGTTCAAACAAGTTGAAAGGAGGTTGCGAGTAGTATAAATAGATGTGTGTAAGTTCCAAGCTAAAGTATGATAAGGCGATAGAGTTTTGGGAAGACAAGAGTAAGGATAAGAAAGGGCGAATGAAAAGTTGACAAGAACGGATAAGTCCTCGGGATTAAGCCCATGAAAATAAGAGAGCTAATGGTTTCTCTAAGTTACAGAAAGTTCAGTATAGCCTAAATGAACTCAAAGGAGTCTAAGATTAATATCATTTAGAAGAGATAGAATGCTGCCCTGGTAGCAGAATGAGGGTTTAATTATGATAAATAAAGGATGACGTTTGGGCCTTCTCTTGAGTAATGATTTGAAGAAGAAAAATAAAGGAAGGGGATCTCATGAATTGTATAGGATTAAAATACCCGCGTAAGGTGAATCACATTGGAATGCTATGAGATAAGATTATTAAAGCTTGGTATAGCCCCAAGTGGATCAGTCTAATCATTTTAGATTTTCCCCGATAAGGAATAAGCCCTAATGTCAATGTATTACGTAAGAAGTTTCATGATATCAATGAAAGATTGTAGATCAACATCGAGGTGAACCAACAATGGTTGAACAGAAGTCACAAAGTATGAGGTAAGATTAGGCCGCCATTCTTACGATGAACTGTAATGAGGAGGCATTAAAGGGCATAGATTTATACATATAGGATAAGCAACGAGAGTAACGTAGAGTTTGGTAGTAGACCTCAGTAATAATAAATAAATGTAAGAGTTATGGCAGTAAAGTCATACGGATGGATTAACAGATCTATGAAATAAGGTATAACAATATTCGTAAGTTCAACAAAGTATCGAGCAAAGAACTTCAGTATAGATTCCCAGAGAGACATCTTACTAAGCTCTGTATATGATTACAAAGTAAGGCCTAGAGATTGACTAAAAGATGGAGGAAAAAAGAGAGAAGAGTCGCATAGGCGCACTTATAATGTTAGAGTCGTACAGGCTGCATGATAAAAGGTAGCATCAGTTACAAGATTGGAAGGATTCCGATCACGAGTTGTGATGTGAGAAAGAGGCCTAATGGGTAGAATGCCCTGGCCTTTTGATTTATTCACAAAACAATTGCCTAGATGGTAAGAAGAGTATTAAAGTATTCGGAAGACATAAGTTATGAAAATGATAAGTGCATCAGTCAACATTCGAGGACGAATGTTCCAAAAGGGGGAATGATGTTACGCCCCATATTTTCTTACGTGAAAGTATGCCATAAATAAATTGATGAAAACTCGGAAATGAGATGTTACATCCCACATTTTTTTACATTAAAGTTTCGTCGTAAGTTAATCCACGTAAGTTCGGGAATGGGATTATTTTGAGATTATAAGCATTATGCTATTTCAAGAAAGTGAAGAGTAAGTTCGTGAAGGTGAGAAGATAAGAAAGTCGAAGAAAGTAAATTTCGTCGAAGTTTGACAATTTGGGATAAAATATGGCCCGAGCTAAAATACCCGGTATTTATGGACTAATGTCATACAAGGTACCATATGGCTATGATAGTAAGGTCTATAAAGTGTATTAAAACTGAGTAGTATTTTATGTAATTTGAGATAATACTTAATTATGCGGGTAATTGAATAATTACCAGGTAACGGGACATTACCCAGTTAACTAATAAGTGGGTAAAGATTATTAATCTTCACCCACTCTCCACGTGGCACAAGGCCACCAAATTACAAGATGACTCATAACAAATCATACATATGTGTCTACACCTAAGGAGTAAATAAAGTAACTTTATCAAAATAAGACTTTTAAGTCTTATCTCTTTGTCATCTAACGTGGGGTGTAATTCATTTTACAAGATAAAATTTTTAAAAACTAAATTGACAAAGAAAAAGTCATGCATAACAAGAAAGTAACGTTACCCCCTCCCAAAAGAGTGCAAGAAAGATTCCTTCCTTAAGATTGGAATTCAGAAACCAATTTGTATTAAGGAAATGTAGAAGACATACATTCTTTAGAAAAATTTTGTCCAATTTCAATTCTTCAACTAGAGGAAGCCTATTTCGTTCATTAGGTTCAAAAGAGCAGAACCGGTTTCATCCAATATTTTAACGAAGGTTCTCCAACGAGATATTATACAGAGTTTTTTCTACTCTAGGTATGTTAAGGTCCTCTCTTCTTTCTTTTGGCATGGTCTATATGATACTAAGGAAACGAGCAAACACACAGTTTCCATAAATTACTCTATTCATATAAATAGTAGGGGGATCTATATTCTTGATTCCCCATGAAAATTATTATTATTTTCTGTTCATGGGTCTCAGAATAATATGTAGTTGAAAAAATTTATCCGGAAGAAATATTCAGATTATTACGTATTTTTCATGCATTTTATACATGTGCATTGACCCATGACCAAATGGCGTTATATACGCGTATATATGTATATTATATTTATATGGGATACAGGAAAAAGGTTACGGCATTATATATGCACCACCACCTGATCAGCTGGTATATGATGATGATGTTGCCCATAGTGGCTGAAATATGATTCAAACGACGTTATATACGCACCACCACCTGATCAGCTGATATACGATGATGATTTTGCCACAGTGGCCGATATGATATGATGGGATGCCCTCAGAGGCTAATGATGTTATGAAATATATACCTATGCACGACATGACATTCATACGCATATGCATTATACTATAATTATTTCATGATTACAAGGTTATTCAGACTTACAGGTTGAGTCATGTACTCCATATTTCTTCCATGTCTGTTATGTACTTGTTTATGTGCCTTACGTACTCGGTACATTTTTCGTACTAACGACCCTTTTCACTGGGGATGCTGCGTTTCATGCCCGCAGGTCCAGATAGACAGGTCGAGAGCCCTCCAAGTAGGCTATCAACTCAGCGGAAGATATTGGTGCGCTCCATTTGCTTCGGAGTTGCGTGTTTGATTAGTATGATTTAGACATGTATTGTTTGGTATGGCAGGACTCTGTCCCGACCTTTATGATATTTATGTACTCTTAGAGGCTTGTAGACATATGTCGTGTACGTGAAAGATTGCACGGCCTTGTCGGCCTACGTTTTCAGTTTATAAATGATCATGTTTGCCTAATAGGCCCGTATGTCATGTGTATATGATGATGTAATAAGAAAGATACGTTACATTGGTACTCGGTTGATTAAGGTACTGGGTGCCCGTCGCGGCCCATCGGTTTGGGTCGTGACAATAAGTTCAAGACTAGGAGTTTAATTTTTAACGGTGACACCTTAGTAGCATGCATAGTAATAGTTAGATTTTAACCATGTTCCATTAGTAACACCAAATATGCTTTATTTTAACAAATATAAGGGACTAAAGATGTCCAGAGCAATATTTAAAGGACAAAAATAGACATACTTTGGAATAAGGGACAGTATTTGCTAAAAGGTTCAAATAGTGAACACTGGAAGATCATTAGTTAATTATTCCGACCTTTATCCAGTTGCCCCCTGAAACACAAACAACAGAACCTCTTCTTCGGTCAATGGATCTTCTTCAACCTCCTTGTAGCGCTTGCACTTCCCCTCTTCTCCGGCGACTATCTTCTCTACATTCCATCAACTTCTCTTTGAATTCCGTCAAATGTCGCCGCAAAACTACTCCGAAATTTCAAACTCCCGTTGCCAGCCAAAATGGTAGCAGCTATTCTCCCTCAGTTCTCACACATAAAGTCACCGTTCTCGACCGCCAACGTGCCGTGGTTCACGAATTCCTTGTTCCCGAGGTACTAATTCCAAATACTTTTTCCTGCTAAGTTCGTGCATTATATATGAAATTGTTACTTGAAGAGTTGAATTGGAATGCAAGACCAATATATACTGCATACAGCAGAGGCTCAGAACATTGCGCTCCCATTCTTTTGCAGGCATGGTATTGGTTCATATCCAATGATCATGTTGGCCTATTAGGCCCGCATGTCATGTGTATATGATGATGTAATAAGAAAGATACGTTACAATGGTACTCGGTTCAGTAAGGTACCGGGTTCCCGTCACGACCCATCGGATTGGGTCGTGACAATAAGTTCAAGACTAGGAGTTTAATTTTTAACGGTGACACCTAAGTAGCATGCGTAGTAATAGTTAGATTTTAACCATGTTCCATTAGTAACACCAAATATGCTTTATTTTAACAAATATAAGGGACTAAAGATGTCCAGAGCAATATTTAAAGGACAAAAATAGACATACTTTGGAATAAGGGACAGTATTTGCTAAAAGGCTCAAATAGTGAACACTGGAAGATCATTAGTTAATTATTCTGACCTTTATCCAGTTGCCCCCTGAAACACAAACAACAGAACCTCTTCTTCGGTCAATGGATCTTCCTCAACCTCCTTGTAGCGTTTGCATTTCCCCTCTTCTCCGACGACTATCTTCTCTCAATTCCATCAACTTCTCTTTGAATTCCGTCAAATGCCGCCACAAAACTACTTCGAAATTTCAAACTCCCGTCGCCGGCCAAAATGGTAGCAGCTATTCTCCCTCAATTCCCACACATAAAGTCACCGTTCTCAACCGCCCACGTGCCGTGGTTCACGAATTCCTCGTTCCCGGGTTACTAATTCCAAAAACTTTTTCCTGCTAAATTCGTGCGTTATATTTAAAATTGTTACTTGAAGAGTTGAATTGGAATGCATGACCAATATATATTGCATACAGCAAAGGCTTAGGACATTGCGTTCTCATTCGCTTGCAGGTATGGTGTTGGTTCATATCCAATAATTTACAATAGCATTCCCCCCCCCCCCCCATTTATATGTTAGTCTATTTCTTCTTGCATATTTAAGCTGCTATTTTATGATACTGCTTGAACTACTAACAGACTATGATCTCCACCAACTTTTACACAAAGATTTGACTTGTCAGGATCTTTCCATGCTTAAACCTATTAATGAAGCTGTTATCTCTCTCTGCTAACTTTAAAAGTAGCGGGTTTGATTTCCACTAAGGAGTACCATGCACTTTGTTTGTGGTTTGTTTTTGATGGATTATTATGAGTAGCGGAAATAATTCCAGTATCAAAATCACATGTAATCTAGATAACTAGTATAAACGGGATTTCACGGGTTATCTCTTGAAGCGTGAACACGATTCTTCAGTCACATGAGCCTTCAATTTCACATCATCTCGTTGAAATCTCCACCATCCGCACGATCACGATCTCCGAACGTTCCACGATCTTCTACTGTGTTACCCAAATAATTTCCGAAAATAGTAATTTCGTGTGGACGAAATTTTCTAGGAAAATATGGCTGAAATTCGTCCATTATTTCTCTCTTCTCTAGGTGGAAACCTTTTGTATTTATATCATAAGTTTTAAGAGTTAAAACCCTTTTCCAAAACCTATTAGGTTTTCCTTTAAACCAGAAAAATGATTCCTTTATTTCCAGTTATTTAGGCACATAAAGGACCACATAACTTAATTAACAAGGCTTCCAATTATGAAATTAATTTATAATTTTCGAAACTAATATCCACCATAATTAATTACGAATTATTCCACAAAAAATTCATAATTGGACTCCTTGTTCAATTTCGAAATTCATCCATTAAATCTTATTTAACTCCCCATGTTAAGATTTAGATACTAATCAATTAAATTAAATTAATGACGATTTAATTTATTGATTATTTTCCTTAGACTTTCGCTTAACTTATTTCATGTGTCGGATACAAAATCCATTGGTCGGGTTTACACATGAAAACTTATAAGCTTTCATAAATGTGTATCATCAATCTCTAAACTGAGACATGGATTCCATCAACTAACTATTACTTCGCCAATGTACATTATTATTGTCCAATTTAGAATCTCGCCTTTTAATAAATCAAAACAATAATAATAAATGCAGCTAATAATAATTATTTCAAGATTAAAAGTATAAGTATATTTAACGGCCAGAGGGTTTATTTTATTAGTCAGTATAATATACTTATCTCTACTTGGTCCGTTCAATACATACAAAATGTACTAGCACAAGAAGGTGGAACTAAACCATTTCCATAATCAAGATAAATTATATTTAATCTTGTGCTACAATCATTCTTGATGGTTTGTCCAATTCCATCATTAGATTGTGAACTCAAACTTTATACTTATAAGAACCGATGATTTAATCTTCCATATATAAGTTAAACTATATACACTAAATCATCTACTATATAAGCAAAAGGCACAAACTAATATATGATCTATTTAAAACTTTATTAAAACTGAATAAACAATTATTTCATAATATATATTATATCTAAACCAAACACATGCTTAATAGTATATATCCCAACAATCCCACTTAGACTTTTAACCATGATAATTATTAGAATATATTATATCCAAATGCATGGTTAATAGTATATGCCCCAACAATCTCCCACTTAGACTCATAACCATGCATCTACAACTTTCTCAGGCATTCTTTTTCGTGACTATTAAAAGACTTCACCAAATAAGGTTTTATTAAAGAATCTTGCCAAGTTATTTTCTGATGCAATCTTTGTCCAGTAGTGCTTTGTCGTAACTATCTAGTTTGGTATTAAACTCTTCAGGGACCCTGTTACCGAAACTATCCCAATAGTATACACTGAACTATGATTTTCTTTAGCATTCTCCCACTGAAATATTAGTGACTTCTTACTATAGTGTTCACTGTTCAAACATCATTCCCACTCAATAAAGGCAAATTATGTCTATTAACGTTCTCCCACTACTTAAATGTAATGGAACGCCAATTCCGACGTGTATTTATAGCACAACTTTTAAGGGTTAAAACCCTTTTCCAAAACGTGTTAGGTTTTCCTTTACACCAGAAAAATGATTCATTTATTTTCTGTTATTTAGCACAGCAGGGACCACAGAATTTAATTAACAAGGCTTCCAATTATGGAATTAATTTATAATTTACGAAATTAATATCCACCATAATTAATTGCGAATTATTCCACTAAAAACCTGTTATTGCACTCTTTATTCAATTACGAAATTCATCCATTAAATCTTATTTAACTCCCAATGTTAAGATTCAGATACTAATCAATTAAATTAAATTACTGACGATTTAATTTATTGATTATTTCTTTTAGACTTTCGCTTAACTTATTTCATGTGTAGGATACAAAATCCACAGACCGGGTTTACACATGAAAACATATGAGCTTTCATAAAGGTGTATCATCAATCTCAAATCGAGACATGGATTTCATTAACTAACTATTATTTCGCCAATGAACATTACTATTTTCCAACTTACCAGACATATTGGCCCATGAAAGAATCTCACCTTTTAATAAATAAAATCAATAATAATATATACAGCTAATAATAATTATATCAAGATTAAGAGTATAAATATATTTATTGGCTAGAGAGTTTATTTTATTAGTCAGTATAAAATACGTATCTCTACTTGGTTCGTTCAATACATACAAAATGTACTAGCACAAGATGGTGGAATTAAACCATTTCCATAATTAAGATAAATTATATTTAATCTTGTGCTACAGTCATTCCTAATGATTTGTCCAATTCCATCATTAGATTGTGAACTCAAACTTTATATTTATAAGAACCAATGATTTAATCTTCTGTGTATAAACTATACTTTATACACTAAATCATCTACTATATAAGCAAAGGACAGAGACTAATATATGATTTATTTAAAACTTTATTTAAACTGAATAAACAATTATTTCATAATAAATACTATATCTAAACCAAACTCATGTTTAATAGTATATATCCCAACAGTTTTAACCTTAAGGTTCTCTTTCGTTTGTTTCTCAGAAAATGCACATTTCTCTTTGATCTAGGGTCAAATGCATTGGGGTTTGGTTGTGTAACTTTTGACCTTTAACCGTTAGCCTCTTTTTCATCAGATTTTCTCCGTATGATGGTCTTGTTATATCACATTTTTCTAATTTAACAATCCAATATGTTGAAGGATGTTGTACGAGCTGTGCTGTTCGTGTAAAATCAGGGGAACTTAGACAACCGGAGGCACTGGGGATTTCTGCAGAGTTGAAGTCTAAGGTACTTTAAATCACGTTGAGCTTCTGTGGATGCAATTCTTATTCGCTTTTACTGTTTGACTGTCGAGTCTCGGTAATTTTGATTGTTTCTCCTTTGTTAAACCTTAAATGTAATTTTTCTCTCTTTTTTATGCTAATATATTTGATGTAACTTATCAAAAAAGAAATGATATTTATGTGATGTGACAAGGAATTTTTTGGTCTCGAGACTGATAAAGCATGCCAACCTTGTCTGCATGTTATTTGTCCATGAAACAATGACGAGCTTTTATTCCAAAAGGTTTTTGAATGTTTTGAAATTCCTCGTGACATCATACATGTGATGCAATTCATTTTCCTTATTTAAAAAATCATATATGTGATGTAACTAGGAATTTCTTGGTCTCAAGAGTCAAGACGGATGAAGCATGTGAACTTCATCTGCACGTTATTTGTCCACAAAACAATAAAGAGATGTTGTTCCTCGAGGTTTTGGAAGATGGAATTCATAAACTTCCAGCTCAAGCTAGTAACTCCACTGTTTTCATGTGGTACTCAATGACAAGATGACTGACGAAATGTTTCATCAGTTCGTTAATAATCCCTCTTTGCAACTATTTGGCCATGACTTGGAGATGTACCTTCCATGCTCAACTCCCTATTTTCTCAAAAAAAAAAAAAAACTGGTCTTATCATTAATTCTTCTTTCATTAGACTTATATAAGAGATTTGATGGTAGCCATTAGCCTGTCAAATCCTATGAGCCAAAAATACAGGCTCGGATCTCAATGATTGAGACCTATTAGTTAAGGTTAACAGATGAGGTACAGGGTCTTCGGCTCTTCGCAGAGGTCCGCGTTGCTAATACCTGAAAGAAGTCCTGGCTTTTTACCTGTATCTTGAACTAGATATAAGCGAAGTGACGGTCTTCATTTTACCTGTCTTCTTCTACCTTTTTACCAGGATTAATCGAATATGCTTTGATTTGTAGGGTTATGCACTTCTTTGTGTGGGATTTCCGTTATCTGACCTTGAAGTTGAAACACAGGATGAAGCTGAGGTAATTAACCACTTGGAATTGCAAAAGTTTGGCTTTGGGTGGCAATAAAGAGCAAATCTATTTGACCAATCATTACCATCTAAATAATCATTTGACGTCCACCTTTTATAGGTTCAGTTTGGCCTATGAAGCATGGGTACAAAATATATGGCTGCATACTAGATTCATACCTTTGTTAGGAATCAACAGTTGATGACCCTCTCTGGATACTTACTGACGATGTCCCAATTTTCTTCTTATGTTTTTCTGTCTTTTCAACTTCATGCCCTTAAGCAATTGAAACTTAAGTTGCTCGGACATGGTTGCGGGTATCCGATACGGGTGCGGATTTAGAGGTCGGATCCTTCGAGATATAAATTCTAAAATTCGGGGATACGGTTCCTAGTACGGATGCGAGTGCCAGGATCAGACTAAAAATAATTCAAAAAATAAAAAATATAAAAATATCTTTAAATTATGAGAAATTTTGTGGAATACTAACGTATAACTTGTAAAGTATGGATTTTTTTTTTTATTCTCAAGTTGTAGATAAGTATAGAATTGATTTCCTAAATAAGATATGTTATTTTCTTCAAATTTACCCTAGTTTCGGTTTTGATATCGAATCAATTGTATCTCGTTTCGAATTTTTCCGTCTGTCATGGTCAACAACAACAACAACAACAAACCCAGTGTCATGGTTAAAGTGCCCAAAATTGTTTGACCACATCCCGTATAGATCCCATACCCACACCCATACTAGTGTCGTGTCACATGAGTGCGGCATCTAAATGCCGTCGGAGCAACTTAGATTGAAACCAAAGGGCACACCATGTTTTTCATCTTAGGCGCATGCCTAATGCCAAAGTTTTCCTTTGAATCATCAGCAATAATACTTGCCATATCCATGCAGCTGACACACTACCTGAAAGAGTTATGTGCAATACACATTCTTTACTCCTCTAAACTTCTTCCTTTCTCACTTTCTATAAAAGACAGTTACCCTCCCTTTTGTAGAAGCAGGATGCATGTGGTTCCTTTGATAAGAAGCTTTTTCAAAAAAGAAAACAAAATATAGAGAAATTGTTGCTCTATGAGATTAGCAAAAATGAATTAATGAGTGCTTAAATAACAATAATGAATTACCTGGACCCTTTAGCCCAACCTACTTTTAGCCTATTAACGGTGGGGCTTTTTATTATGAGAACTAACAATGAGGTGTTTTGGTTTTAACTCATGCCATTCCCACTCAGCCCGTGCATTTGTCACATCAAGCCTGACCAAAAATCTATAGCCTCAATTTATGCAAAAAATGCAGCAGATGCAAGGCTAGTTAAGAGCGCCAAATGACTGCGATTAACTGCTCAGTTTATAGTGTATTCATTTTCTAAACGAATGGCTAGAAAGAAAAAATTGATCTCTTAGAGGACTAGACAAGAAGCAGATTTGTGACTCTGTTCGAACAGGGCTAAGCAAAAAAGGCAGCAACATGTTTGTTCTTTGGCCTTCCAGTTTCTTCTATAGTGTGTTGCTCTGGCATACGTTCTTTGCGAGATGTGATGTTCAGATGAGCCTGCAACAAACTTTTCATATTTCAATAGATGTATTAACCTTTCTGACTGCTTTATTTTCCGCGAGACACTAAAGTTACGAGTATTGTATTCCCAGTAACCAGATGGAATTCATGTTTTCCTCTTTGAACATTTTAGAGATTTTAGCTTATTACATGTAGTATTTTCATGGAAACTTTACCTCGATAGAAAATTATATCAGTAGAGCATGAAGCTTTGCTGATATTTTTGTAGTTGAAATGGTGGGGTTTACAGTAAAGGTACTGACAGCTATTTTCAGAACTCCCCTCTGAAGTTTTAGCCAAATGATCAATTGTGTAGTTTTGATCTATTATGCTACCACGGACCTGACATCATGTGGTATATTCAGGTATATTGGCTTCAATTTGGGTGATATTTTTTTCGAGGACCTATTGTAAGTTCTACGTTTCTGTAATTTCCTATTAATGTAAGAAAGCAGTCGAGAGGGGATACTGATGATGTAAGAAAGGACAAGTAATACAAGTTGCTCTAAGTTCCTAAGGTTTACTTTTCCCTGTTGCAGGAGAGAGATGATTATGCATTGGAATTAGCAATGGGAGATGAATAACCTGTCAAGAGTTTAGAGAATGTGAAGTCAAAAACAAATGTGTAATTTTCTTACCTCTCGTTGTATATCTGGGGTAATATGCTCTCCATTGCCTTTTCCTCATTGGGTTGGCCGTGCTCTTGTACCGTTAGTATAATGAATAAAAATTAATGTTCTCTTCCTTGTCAGATAGGAGCCTGCTTAATGACATCTTGTTATGCCCTTAATGTATTTGAAGTTTTGAAGATGACATCTGTATGAGGTGCACTTTCTTCGGAATGAATTAGAGTACTTTCTAATTATTGAGCCATTGTTGAGCACCTAACTCTGGTCAACTAATGGAGGAAAACTTTTAAAATTATGAGATTGTCTTACTCCAGAGGTCCCATGTTCTTCCCTTTGGTGGTTTGACCGGCAAAACAAACTTCTTGAATCAGACTTATTACCACCCATGTGAATGGAACATAGATTATGCAAATATAATAATTAAAAAAAGGTTATTTCTGATGCAGAGCAAAGGACTTATCTTTTCTTCCGAATACTGTGTTGCCTAATAACATTTGATCTGAAGCATTAAATGAAATTAGCCTATACTATCACCAGAAAATTAAGCTTAACCAGGGTATTGGATACCACGTTTGGTGAAGTCCAAAAACAGATTTGATAGTGGAGTCCTCCTTTATGAAATTTAAGTGAACATGTAGTGACACAGTCATTCTCCTTAAAAAGTAATGAAAATGGTCGTCGCACCACTGCATGCATTCAAGGCTGAAATATTTTAGGTTGTTCAGCTAACATCCTTACTGTTGCAAGATGTAAAATTATAACCCAAACTTGCAGGCCATCCCGAAAAGGAAAGACCCATTGTGGGGTTTCGAACCGAGTGCCACTTGCCCTCGAGGATTTCTCGGTCATTAAGAAAAACACTTATACTATCTTGATATATTAGATGAAGAAATTATTGCAGTATCTCGTTCCACTGTATATAATCTTTTTTTCGATTTGGCAGATTGAGATAGTAAACTATCTTAAGATATTTATTCTTTCTTCTTAAAACTCTTGCAATTGTCAAGGGAGAAAACCTAGGAAGGCACCCGTATCTACTAAACGCATATCCTTTTGTCCAAAAGGAATAAGAATGGTAAACAGGAAAGAGATGGGATATGACGTAAATGCATATAATAAATTCTCATAGATGTTCTAGATAATTAGTGAAGGAATATCCAACTTCTTTTTGTATACATTTTCTGCCTATCACTACCTTCTTGGTATGGACTTTTTTATTTTTTATTTTTTTTCACTCACATTTTATTTAATAAAGTTTATCTTATAAAAAAAAGAAGTATGTAACCTGAACCTGCATATGCCCTATATTGCATCGACAAGTTGAGCCATTAGTCATCATTAGATAAGATGGTGACAACTTCGCGAAGTACATAATCGCAAAAAACTTAACAGCTGGAACATCTGTCATGATGAAGTGCTGACTCTAGTCTTTGCTCATTCAGAAAAGGGCCGAGTACGTAGCCTATACAGGGATTATCTCTTAGGGGGCAAACGGAAGAACCCTCTACAGACCATTTCAGTTCCATGCTATGTGAAGATATCATTTTAATTTTTGATGAAAAGGTATATTTTGTTTAGTTTGATTCTCTTTTAAAATCAAAGGTGTAGCTTTGAGAGCTCAAAATGCCCAGATCACCCATGTGAAAGGATCATATTATGGACAAATTAAGGTTTTCCTGTTGTCTTATCATGTGCTGGAAAATCAAGCACAACATTTTCATCTAAATTGTCCTGAAGTTCTCATTGATGTGGAAATCATGTATTAGTAGATATTTTAAATTTATATCTTCATTTGGACAAAGACTGGGTGTTGATATACATCCATAGGCTACACACCATGTTAGCTAGTTTCTTGAATGGCACGATTAATTTTTTAGCAGGGCTGGTCATGTCCTTATATTGTCTGTGGTTATAGTTATTAAGAAAAGAAAATAGATATGGACTCCCATAATGTTCCTCATGAAGAGGTTTCTTACTGCATTCTGATTCCAAAAGGTATGATTTAAACTTAAAGTCATAAAATCTTTGCAGACTGCTAAAAGTAGCACTAGTTAGGATGTTGAGTTCCTATTTGGTTTGTCTAGCGGTGTGACTAGTTCAAATTTCTAACAGCTTAACTTTGTGGCTCCCTCAATTAAATGGTTTGTGGAAGGAAATGAATGTGACTCGATGTTGGTGTCAGTTGCATGTGGTCACAATAGCTGGGTGCAACATTTACTTCGGAATCTCGGCAATGGTTTTTCTGGTAATATCAGGGAAGATTTCATTATTAGTGAATGTTATCCGAAATTATGGGAAAAGAAGGGCATCATAGGCTAACAAGAAAGTAATGAAAGCTTGTGGTTACAGATATGACGGGAGACAACTCATACAAGCAACTAAATGATGTGGTTGAAGTGGGTAATTTCTGAAAACATGTGTATATTGAAGTGACTTCTTAAATTATTTTCTCATTAATTTTGTGCTTAGTTCATGGGGTGATGAAACTTGAGATATACCTCCTCTCTGTTTCTGTGGGTTCTAGCAAAGGAACCAGTGGCAGAGGGAAACCAGGCTGGATTGCCTATCTAATTGAAAGTACTGAACCTCCTTTAGCCCTCAGCAACTCTTTTTGTAGTACGGTGGAGGCATTGATCTTCTTCTGTTTAAACTAAGATGTCTGATGTTGACATTCAGCTCTTGCAATTCAATAGTCATATCTTAAACACTCATTTTTAATTTCTTGATCAAAACTGATCAATGAAATGTTGATATCTTCCCTTTGTTTCTTTTTTATGGTAGATATGAATCTAGTCCAGAAAGTTCATTTGACAGTCATAAGATGACTTTCATCTGGATGCTTTTTTTGCATCAATTTGAAATTATTTCAATTGAGACATTTTGAAATTGTATTTAAGGCCTCCCAAAATCAAAATGATATGATGGTAGGTGAAAAGGAGGCTTTACTTTCCAGGATTTTTTAACTAGACTTACAAACGCAATACCATTATATACAAACCTTTTGTAGGCCCAACCTGCAAAACTGCTTATTCATATTACAGATACGCGAGGGAAATATAGCTCTATAGTAGCTCTATACTTGTAGTAAGTAGAAATTTCCTCTGGTGGATGGTAGTTGCAATTGTGCTGAGACATAACACAACTTCAGTCATAGAAGTTTGTAGTACTTGCTCAGCTGCTTTCAAATTAGCTGTTAAGCTTTTGCTCAGTTGTGCTCGTTGAAACCTGTATTATCCAGCGAACACTTTGCCAAATAAAATTTAAAAACTTAAGGAATGCTTTAAAGGCCGTAGAACTTTTTTGTATATTCATACATTGATTGTAACTGTAATAATTACTGACTGTACATCTACAAGAACACTACAGTCCGATAGAAGAAATTTGTGGAAGTAAATTATTACTGGTTTCATTGCTACTTGTACTGATAGGTTTATTAAATTCCATCACACTGAAATTTTGGATAGAGTGGAATAATATTGTAGAGCCACATGAACACAGAGGATTCATATATCTAGTCCTAACGAATCTGGGAGTGGACGTAATGGACGTAATACCATGGAGTAGTTAATCTTTTATAGTTGAACAGACATGACCTGTCGTAAGGGTAAGAAACAGTACATATGCACATTGCTACCATCACCACTATTGCTGCCAAGACTATTACTAATACTATTTCTGTAATTGTTTTTAGGGAGAAGAAGAGAAAAGGAAACACTTCCTTCCGAGGATCAGGTTATACTTGACAATGCAGGATTAATGGAAATCAACAAAAAAAAAACTGCTTGAGAAAAGAAATATTGCCTAGATTTAAACTTCAGGAACTTTTTGCAGACATTTCAGATTTTTTTAATTACATTTCTAGACCTTTATAAGATGTGCCAAATTAGAGATATTTATTGCAAACTACTAAACTGCTTCAGAATTGCCAGTTAGAAATGTGGTCCACAAAAGTTGGAGTAACATGTATATACATGTTTGTAGTGGCTCCATTGAAGCTTAGTCATAAGTTATTCTGAATATTCAAGAAAACGGAGCAAAGAAAATGAAAATGTGGTGCCTCTTTTCTTGGAAGGCCTAAAGGTGCTCAGGCTCATTATTTAGTTTTTGTGTTAAACTTCGGTATATGATTCTTCCATAAAGAAAATACAGGGTATGTTTTTTTTTTTTAAATAAATTGTTTGGTCGTCAAGTCCTGCTCTTGTGAAACAAGCTTAACAGGTTACATTTAATTCCTTTGGTTGTTTTTGTAAGCTTTAAAATCTATATGCAGGTCCTAGTTGGTGTTCTATTTTGAAAAGGTTAGTTATATAAGGTGCTTGATTAGAAATTCCCCCTCCTTTTATGTTACATTTCAGTATCTTCTGTCCCATGTTTCCGAGATGAACAATGAGGTTGTTCCTGTTGTAGAAGGATTAAATCCTGGTAATTAGGCTTTGAATTGCAGAATTTTGGTAGTGTCAGAATACTAGTTCATCATTGGCTGCAGCATAAAAGCTTAAAGACTTAATGCTAAAGAGAATTTTATACTTGCCCCTACCGCTGTCACAAAATTGCACACTGCACATTTCACTGATCGTGCCCCATATTGGTACATCAACAGCATGCGGCAGTTGCCACAATTCACATGTGCTACCTGATTTGCTGTGACAATACCATTTTATTCTTACTTGTACTAGCAAGGATATGTAATATATGGAATATATTTCAAAAAGCTGGAGAATCATTTTACCTTCCATAGCTAAATTGACTGTGTGACAACAAGAACACTGCACGCTTGTTGCTCCACGAATGTACATTAGTAATGTGTGGCAGCCTCCGCAAACCAACTGAGCCATCTCAGTGCCTGTTTAAGGTTCATACCATGTAAATGGACTTTAGGAGCTTAAAGATTTAAATGAATGTTCAATCAATGAACATGTACCAGGAGGTGGTACTGCTGTGACTGCATTGCAAACTGCACAGCAGACAGATGTTGCTCCAACTGGATAGAGTAAAAGATTTCTACATCCAGAGCACACGAGCTGGCTCTGTGTACCTGTCAGTCACCATATTCTACAGTCAAACAGGTCTCGCATTATTATAAAGTGGTCACTTTTCCTGAACTGTAAGACTGATTCATCAGAAAGTTGAAGTTGAATTCAGAATTATTAAGCAATTAACAAGTTACTAGTCAAGAAAGTATTGGTGCCCATGACGTTAATTGATTTTGGTCTATTTAATAAATACACTTCATCTAGAAATGCTAAATTAAACTTAGATTTGGATTCTAGAGTTGGAGATTTAGATAAGAACTCTTGATCTTCCAACTACAACCATCAATATTATCCTTCTTATTTGTCTTATTATTATTATTAGCAAGCAGAAATAGGTGAATGGAAAATATTGTACCGTTAGCGGGCGGTGTAAATGGCGTTGGTGGTGTAGGATATGGGGCAAGAGGAACTGGCATTGTGAAGCTAACAGAGGTAGTCAAGTCCACTCCCAAGATCTCAAAAGCTTACTGCTTCAACAACTTTGAAAAGAGCAGCTGCTTCCATCTAAATTTACTGTATCCTGAAAAAATACGGAAAACTATACATGATTGAGCTAGCAACTAAAGGACCTGAAATTTCTGGGCGGAAAAATGAATCTGAAAACTACAGAAATACGATTAGGAAAAAGGGAAATGGATGGTTGATAACTTTGCATATCAACTCATTAGCAGTCTATATGCTACTTAAATTTCATACATGATTTTTTACTGGTTCATCCACTGAGCATTTGAAACATAGAGGTGCTCAATTAAGCGTATGGAGTGAGGCAGACACACACCTTTACATATGAAGATGTAGAGAGAGAGAGAGAGGGGGAAGGGACGCGAGCGGCTTAGATGATTAAAAGAGTTAAGAGGAAAAGGTGGTGTTAGAAGGGAGACTTTTAACCATGTTCCCTTGCACACTTCTTTTTCTTGTATGTGTAGCTTTCATTTTCTTCTTTGGTTGGCTAGATTATGCTGATTTCTTTTCTATTTCTCTTGCTGGTATATCATGATCAGCTTTGTCAGGAAATTTTGGGGCCCTCTCCCCCTCTCTCTCTTTCTCCCTCTTCTCTATCTTATTTTCTCTTTCTCTCTCATGCATTTTGTGCAACTCACTGCATGCACGTGAGTGATGAGTTTTAGCCAGTCACTCCTTTCTTTTGGGGCATTGGACAACTCAGATTGGGCCACGTAATGCAAGCTAACAAGCAGGTTCACTTGTGAAAATAGCATGGATTAGCCAGTTTTCGGACCGGTAATCGAAAAATATTTAACGTTTACAAAGTCATTGAAAAATTGTTACTACTTTAGCTAAAACGCGGAACGTTACAACATCATATACTGAATTATGGAGCTCCTGTGTATAAAATTCCAGCATATTATGTTGGAACTCTAGCATATTATGCTAGAATCTCATATGTAAAAAATCTAAACTCCAGCATACTATGTTGGAATGTTTTCGAATTTTTAAGAGTGTTATTGTTTAAGTTATATCTTTACATGAAATAGTGGTTAAATTTCGATTACTTTTGAATCGAATCTGTGGCATATTTTTCAATTATCAGTTATATATAAGGTTAGTTTTATTTTTTGGTGTTATGAAATTTGGTTTGAAGAAATTAAATTGTTAGGTGAATTTTTCTATTGTTTAAACATTGGCACACAGAGCTCCATGATACGTATGTGGGTATGAGGTAGTAGGTGTTGCGGAAGCCAAATGTATATAGTGTGAATAAGTCACAACTACTATACCAAAAATTATGACAGCCACCAAATAATAAATAAGACAATAAAACAACAATAAAGGAAACACTAGAATTTACGAGGTTCGGCTAATTTTGCCTACTCCTCGGACACAACCAATATTTTATTCCACTCCAAAAATACAAGTGAAATAATACTAAAGAGAGAAGATACAAATGCCTTAAACAGATGAGAAGGCAAATGAGAGGTGTGTTTCAATCCTAAACATTAGGCCTTCTTTTATAGGGGAAAAATCCCTTCCAAACTTAACTCCCAACCAATGTGGGACTTTGGCATTTTGCCAAACTTCAACAAATCTCCACCTTGGCAAAATTCCACATTTTCAATTCTCTCTCAATAACAAATTTTGGTTGTGTCTTCATCTTCAATCTTCAGTGTTCAACAATGTTGATCAAATCCAAACAATGTTGAAACTTGACCGCAGTCACCACCTTTGTCAGCATATCAGCAGGATTCTCTGTAGTATGAATTTTCTTCACCGTGACTCCACCTTCTTCTATGATTTCTCGTACGAAATGATACCGAACATCAATGTGCTTCGTCCTTGCATGATAAACTTGGTTCTTCGCTAATTGAATAGCACTTTGACTATCACAAAAAATTGTGATACCTTTTTGTTCAACACCAAGCTCCTTTAGCAATCCTTGAAGCCAAATTGCCTCTTTCACAGCATCTGTAATAGCCATGTACTCTGCCTCTGTTGTAGACAAAGCAACTGTTGACTGCAAAGTAGACTTCCAACTAACTGGTGCCTTTGCAAAAGTAAACACATAACCAGTAGTTGATCTTCGTTTGTCCATATCACCCGCAAAATCTGAGTCACAATATCCAACTACAGACTGATTGTCTTCCTGCTCAAAAACTAACCCGACATCTACAGTATTATGAATATACCGTAGAATCCACTTCACAGCTTGCCAATGCTCCTTCCCTGGATTGTGCATATATCTGCTAATAACTCCAACAGCTTGTGAAATGTCAGGCCTTGTGCAAACCATTGCATACATCAAGCTACCAACAACATTTGCGTATGGTACCTTTGACATATACTCTCGTTCAGCTTCATCCATTGGCGACATAGTAGTACTTAGCTTAAAATGGGAAGCAAGTGGAGTACTAACTGGCTTAGTCTTGTCATCTATGCCAAAACGTTGAAGTACTCTCTTCAAATATTCCTTTTGAGATAAACAGAGTTTCTTTGAACGTCTATCTCTAATTATCTCCATGCCAAGAATTTTCTTTGCCTCACCCAAATCCTTCATCTCGAACTCCTTCTTCAGTTGAATCTTCAACTTATCAATTTCTTCCAAATTCTTGGAAGCTATCAACATATCATCAACATATAGGAGAAGATATACAAAGGAACCATCTTTAAGCTTGTGCAAATACACACAATGATCGTATTTGCTTCTCTTGTACCCTTGCCGCAACATAAACTCGTCAAATCGCTTGTACCATTGTCTAGAAGATTGTTTCAATCCGTACAACGATTTTTCAAGTTTGCACACCATATTTTCTTTTCCAACAACTTTGAATCCTTCTGGCTGAGTCATGTAGATTTCCTCCTCCAAGTTTCCATGTAAAAACGCAGTTTTTACATCCATCTGAACTAGTTCCAAATCCAATTGTGCTACCAAAGCCAACATAATTCTAATGGAGGAATGTTTTACAACTGGAGAAAACACTTCATTGTAATCAATTCCCTCCTTTTGAGCATATCCTTTGGCCACCAATCTTGCTTTGTAGCGAACATCTAATTGGTTAGGAAATCCTTCTTTCTTTGCAAATACCCATTTGCACCCAATTGCTTTCTTTCCCTTCGGGAGATTGGCCAATCTCCATGTATGATTCTGATGAAGGGACTGTATTTCATCATTCATGGCAATCCTCCACTTATCTTCTTCTGAACTTTGGACAGCGTCTTTGTAAGTAGTAGGAACATCATCAGCTACAATTGAGGTTGCACAAGCAACCGTCTCTATGAGACGAACAGGTTTCGTTATTGTTCTTTTTGGCCTGCTGGTTGCTATTGATTCAAGTTGTTGTTGAGATTCCTGAGTTGGAATCTCCTCTACTGGCTCTCCTTCCAGAGGGTAATCTTCATTTGTTTCCTCCTCTGCTTCTTGTGTAGGAAAAATAAATTTTCCCTCAAACTCCACCTGCTTAGAAGCACCTTCATTTTGTTTGGTATCTTCTGTTACCTTATTTACCATAGCAAATTCATCAAAGGTAACATCTCTGCTGAACATTACTTTCTTTGTCATAGGACACCATAAGCGATATCCTTTGACTCCAGAAGTAATTCCCATAAAAATAGCCTTCTTTGCCCTTGGATCCAATTTTGACTCCGTCACATGATAATATGCAGTTGAGCCAAACACGTGCAAAGAGTTATAATCTACAGCAGGTTTTCCGTACCATTTTTCAAATGGTGTTTTGCCATCAATAGCAGCAGATGGTAGACGATTAATGAGGTGGCATGCATATGTAATTGCCTCAGCCCAAAATTCTTTGCCCAAGCCAGCATTGGACAACATACACCGTACCTTCTCCAGCAAGGTCCGGTTCATACGTTCTGCCACTCCATTCTGTTGTGGTGTATGTCTAACAGTGAAGTGTCGGATGATGCCATCATTTTCACAGACCTTATTGAAATGATCATTTTTGTATTCACCTCCATTGTCTGTGCGAATACACTTGATTCTCCTGCCTGTCTGATTCTCCACCATCATCTTCCATTTGAGAAAAATTCCCAACACTTCATCTTTGCTCTTCATTGTATACACCCATACTCTTCGGGAAAAATCATCAACAAAGGTTACAAAATAGTGCTTCCCACCCAATGAAGGTGTTTTGGAAGGACCCCAAACATCAGAGTGTACATAATCCAAAATGCCTTTAGTATTATGGATCGTTGTACCAAATTTAACCCTTGTCTGTTTCCCTTTAACACAATGCTCACAAAACTCCAAGTTGCAAGCCTTTACTCCTTTTAACAATCCTTGATCTGATAGAGTTTTCAAGGATTTTCCTCCAGCATGTCCCAAGCGCATGTGCCATAGCTTGGTTGCTTCTGCCTCTTTGTCGTCACTGGATGTTACTGTCGCTGTCCCAATAACTGTACTGCCACGATAGCGGTACATATTATTATTCTTCCGATTAGCCTTCATTACCACTAGTGCACCGGAGCATACTCTCATCACTCCATTTTCTGCAATGATTTTGAACCCTTTTGATTCTAGGGCTCCCACAGAGATGAGATTCTTCTTCAAATCCGGTACATATCGAACATCTATCAATGTTCTGATCATTCCATCATGGTTCCTTAATCGTATTGAACCAATGCCATATGAGGTAAGAGGGCTGTTATCCGCTGTGTGGATGACTCCATATTCTCCTTCTTGAAATTCCACGAACCAGTCCCTGTTGGGACACATATGATAGCTACAAGCCGAGTCCATCAACCATATGTCTGATGATGTTGATGACTCTGTTGTAACTAATGAGAAGTCTGAATCATCACAATCAGCTACATTTGAATCCATAATAGCCTTTCCATTGTTATGTTTGGCCTTATTCTTCAACTTCGGACAGTCTTTCTTCCAGTGCCCTTTTTCTCGACAAAAGGCACATTCATCTTTGCTGGGTCTGGATCTTGACTTGGATCTTCCCTTCTTTGTCCTCGTTTGATTTTGAGGATGACCCCTCACAAACAGTGCTTCTCCTTCTCCGCCCTTCTGTTTTTCTCGCTTTCTTTGTTCATAGCTGTACAAAGCTGAACAAACTTCTCTGAGAGAAATTTCGTCATTTCCATGGAGTAGAGTAGTTTCAAGGTGCTCGTACTCATCAGGAAGTGACGCCAACAACATTAAGGCCAAGTCACCATCATCATAAGTTGTATCCATATTTTGCAAATCTGTGACCAACTTATTGAAACTGGTGATATGTTCATTCATCGTGGTACCAGGAACATAGGTGAAGTGAAACAGTCTCTTCTTCATGTACAATTTATTTTGACTGTTTTTCTTCAAAAATTTATCCTCCAGTGCTTTCCATAATTTACTTGCAGAAGTTTCCTTTGTGTATGGATATTTCTACTCTCTAGCAAGGTAGGATCGAATGGTACCGCAAGCAACACGGTTGATAATTCTCCAATCTTCTTCTCCAATAACATCTGGTTTCTTTTCTTCAATGGCCAGATCTAGCCCTTGTTGAAAAAGGACATCTAGAACCTCGCCTTGCCACATCCCAAAATGTCCGGACCCGTCAAAAATTTCTACCGCAAATTTCGCATTTGACACAATTCTTGTCATAAGCGAAGATGCCAATGATGACGTATTGTTGACACTTGATGTAGATTCTTCTTGTTTATTGTCCCCCATATTTGACACAAATATTATTTAATAGCTGACGACACAAATCAAGATTATTTCCTTTCTGATGTAGAAGATCAGACTAAGCTGCAACTACAGAGCATACTCAGACAGAACCTTGACTCAGTTACCAAGATAAATCTTTTCTGATGTGGAAGATCAGACTATGCTGCAACCACAGAGCATACTTAGACAGTACCTTGGCTCTGATACCAATTGTTGCGGAAGCCAAATGTATATAGTGTGAATAAGTCACAACTACTATACCAAAAATTATGACAGCCACCAAATAATAAATAAGACAATAAAACAACAATAAAGGAAACACCAGAATTTACGAGGTTCGGCTAATTTTGCCTACTCCTCGGACACAACCAATATTTTATTCCACTCCAAAAATACAAGTGAAATAATACTAAAGAGAGAAGATACAAATGCCTTAAACAGATGAGAAGGCAAATGAGAGGTGTGTCTCAATCCTAAACATTAGGCCTTCTTTTATAGGGGAAAAATCCCCTCCAAACTTAACTCCCAACCAATGTGGGACTTTGGCATTTTGCCAAACTTCAACAAATCTCCACCTTGGCAAAATTCCACATTTTCAATTCTCTCTCAATAACAAATTTTGGTTGTGTCTTCATCTTCAATCTTCAGTGTTCAACAATGTTGATCAAATCCAAACAATGTTGAAACTTGACCGCAGTCACCACCTTTGTCAGCATATCAGCAGGATTCTCTGTAGTATGAATTTTCTTCACCGTGACTCCACCTTCTTCTATGATTTCTCGTACGAAATGATACCGAACATCAATGTGCTTCGTCCTTGCATGATAAACTTGGTTCTTCGCTAATTGAAAAGCAACAGATTTTCATGATGTAGGCAGTAGGTAACCCATTGAATGACTTTTATCAAAATTTCATCTAGTGGTTTTGGACTCTAGCTGCACCAAATGAAAAAGTTTTACCAGATTGATTAGCTGGGAATGCACTATGGAATGACAACTAATTATTACTTGTTAATTCTTGTTTTTTTTCTACATTTTAATTAATCTCTTTTTAATTTTGTTCTCTGGATTTCTTATTAATTTGGCACTTCGCAAACTGAGCTATTGGAAAAATCTGTTGCTGTCACTCTGTTGGATTAACTAAGACTTAAGGTCGGCGGCCGGCAGCTTTCAAATTAAGCATCTGGGTGCTCTCCATCTTATAAGGAATTTGACTTCTCAATCTTCAACAATTTCCGCTAAACCTATTACAGTTAGATCCAGTCGTCCGGTGAGAGATCTCCAGAAGATCTGTGTCCGTTTTGCTAACATTCAGACTATCTGCTCAACTCGTCTTATTCAACCCACGAGCTCGGCAGTTGGTGATTTCTATAGCGAAAAAATCTCCGAGCAAAAAGCACTCCGTGAGAAACTGATTTTAGCTGTAAGTCTTCCGCATAATACCCTGACAGTATCTATGCAGCATAATTATTTGGTGTAATTCTCGGAGTATTGGAGACAAGTTGGGCGCACGAGCACTGGCAAAGGAGAGCAACCTGGGCGAGTGTCAGCAAGGGTGGTAGGAAGTGGGTGGGAGCGTACAACTACATCGAGCACAACAAATCAGCCACAGGTTTTGTTATCGGGAGTTGGTACCTCCTGTTTTACTGTTTCCCTTTTGGTGTTAGCTAAATTACTGTTACTTTACTTCGCAATAGTTAAACCTTTCAACTAGGATACTAGTTACCACGTGTTTCCTTCTAGTTTGATTTGTGTACGTTGTGCACTAGCGAGTCTTCTCTAGATTGTTGTAGGTGTAGTGGCTGCAGTCTGGGATGATAGAATAAGGGCATGTCCTCGGGTGGGGCAGAGTGTGGGGCGGGGTTCAGGGGGTGGGTCGGGTAGCAGGGGAGGTAGAGGGGTAAATGGAGCCTATAGGTTGAGAATCGGGTCATGGAACATAGGTTCACTAACGAGTAAATCCATAGAGTTGGCGAAAATCCTGTAGAAGAGGAAGATTAATATAGCGTGTGTCCAGGAGACTAGGTGAGTCGGATCGAGGGCGAGAAACGTGGATGGGTATAAGTTGTGGTACTCTGGTGTCCTGAGGGGTAAAAATGGAGTGGGTATCCTGGTAGATAGCCATCTTAGGGAGTCCGTGGTAGAGGTCAGACGGGTGAATGATAGGCTAATGATTATTAAGTTGGTGGTGGGTGAGGGTACTTTAAATGTTGTTAGCGCGTACGCACCACAAGCAGGCTTGGATGAGGATATTAAAAGGCAATTTTGGGAGGGGTTGGATGAGATTGTTCGTAGTATACCGCCTTCCGAGAGGTTATTCATAGGAGGAGATTTCAATGGTCATATTGGGTTATCTGCAGGTGGGTACACTGAGGTGCATGGCGGATTTGGTTTCGGAGAGCGGAACGGAGGGGGCATTGCGCTGTTGGACTTTGCCAAGGCTTTCGATCTAGTCATTGCAAACTCGAGTTTTACGAAGCGGGATGAACATTTGGTTACTTACCAAAGTTCGGTGGCGAAGACTCAGATTGACTATCTCCTCCTCAGGAGATGCGACAGAAGGTTGTGCGAGGACTGCAAGGTTATCCCAGGTGAGACCCTCTCAACGCAGCATAGGCTTTTGGTGATGGACATTTGTATTAGGATAAGGAGGAAGAAGAGGTCAGTACAAGGATGCCCCAGGATTAGGTGGGGCACCTTAACTAAGGATAAAGCTAAAGAGTTGGAAGGAAGGTTATCGGTAATGGGAGCTTGGAGAAGTAGTGGGGACGCAAACACAATGTGGTCGACGACGGCGGACTGTATAAGAAAGGCGGCGAGAGAGGTGTTAGGGATATCTACAGGCCACTATAGTGGACACAAAGGAGATTGGTGGTGGAATGTGGTTGTCCAAGGTAAAGTGGAAGCAAAGAAGGCGGCTTACCTAAGGTTAGTAGGGAGCACTGACGAGGAGGAGAAGAGAGAGAACAGTCAAAGGTATAAGGTAGCTAGGAAGGAGGCGAAGATGGCAGTGACGGAGGCTAAGACGACAGCTTTTGCTCGTCTGTATGAGGAACTAAGGAACAAAGGTGGGGAGAAGAAGTTATTCCGACTCGCTAAGGCGAGAGAGAGGACAACTCGGGATCTGGACCAAGTGAGGTGCATAAAAGATGATGACGACAAAGTTTTGATGGGAGATGACCAGATTAAGAGGAGGTGGCAGACCTACTTTCATAAACTTCTAAGTGAAGAAGGGGATCAGGATATTATACTTGGGGAATCGAGGAATGCCGACAGTCACCATGAATTAAGTAATTGTAGGGACATTGAGATCGATGAAGTCATGGAGGCAATGCGTAAGATGAGAAGGGGCAGAGCTACCGGGCCAGACGAAATTCCGGTTGAACTGTGGAGGTGTGTGGGTAGAGCAGGCTTGGAATGGCTTACTGCATTGTTTAGTGTTATATTCAAGACTAATAGAATGCCTGAAGAGTGGAGGTGGAGTACAATGGTCCCGTTGTATAAGAACAAAGGTGATGTCCAGAGCTGTAACAACTATAGGGGCATCAAATTACTAAGTCATACCATGAAAGTTTGGGAGAGAGTGGTAGAAATGAGAGTGCGAAGGACGGTGTCTATTTCAGACAACCAGTTCGGGTTCATGCCGGGACGATCTACCACAGAAGGCTATCCACCTTATTAGGAGGATGGTGGAACAGTACAGAGATAAGAAGAAGGATCTCCACATGGTGTTTATTGATCTGGAGAAAGCGTACGATAAGGTTCCTAGGAAGGTCTTATGGAGCTGCTTAGAGGATAAAGGGGTCCCGAGTAACTATATTAGGGTGATTAAAGACATGTATGATGGAGCTAAGACTCGGGTTAGGACAGTAGGAGGCGACTCTGAACACTTTCCAGTTATTACGGGGTTGCACCAAGGGTCTGCGCTCAGCCCATTCCTATTTGCCCTGGTGATGGATGCACTGACTCATCATATTCAAGGGGAGGTTCCATGGTGCATGCTATTTGCTGATGACATTATTCTAATTGACGAGACAAGAGGCGGCGTCAACGAGAGGCTAGAGATTTGGAGACATGCTCTTGAGTCTAAAGGTTTCAAGTTGAGTAGGACGAAGACGGAATACCTCGAGTGCAAATTTGGAGTTGAGCCGATGGAAGCGGGAGTTGAAGTGAGGCTTGACTCTCAAGTCATTCCCAAGAGAGGTAGTTTCAAGTACCTTGGATCGGTTATTCAGGGGATCGGGGAAATTGACGAGGATGTCACACACCGTATAGGGGTGGGGTGGATGAAGTGGAGGTTAGCGTCGGGAGTCTTGTGTGACAAGAAAGTGCCACCGTTACTAAAAGGTAAGTTTTATAGAGCAGTGGTTAGGCCTGCCATGTTGTATGGAACTGAATGTTGGCCGGTAAAGAACTCACACATCCAGAAGATGAAAGTAGCAGAGATGAGGATGTTGAGGTGGATGTGCGGGCATACAAGGATGGATAAGATTAGGAATGAAGATATTCGAGAGAAGGTGGGTGTGGCCCCCATGGAGGACAAGATGCGGGAAGTAAGACTCAGATGGTTCGGGCACATTCAGAGGAGGAGCACTGATGCACCGGTGAGGAGGTGTGAGCGACTGGCTGTAGTGGGCACGCGGAGAGGTAGAGGAAGACCTAAGAAGTATTGGGGAGAGGTTATCAGACAGGACATGGCGCGACTTAGGATTACTGAGGACATGACCCTTGATAGGGAAGTATGGAGGTCGAGCATTAAGGTTGTAGGTTAGGGGAGAGTGTGAATATTTCTACAGCACAATAGAGTGAGACTATCCAGTTAGGAGTTTGACTAGGAATGTCATTGGTCGTCTATTGAAGCAGGGCTTTACCTTCTAGTTGTACTATACCAGCCATCTATTTCATATTTTGTATTTCGTATTCTGTATTTCATATTTTATATCTCTTATATATTGTTGTTATTTTTATTACGCATTTTTATGGTACTAATATATCATCTCCTATTGCTTTTTTGAGCCGAGGGTCTCCTGGAAACAGTCTCTCTACCCTTCGGGGTAGAGGTAAGGTCTGCGTACATATTACCCTCCCCAGACCCCACTTGTGGGATTATACTGGGTCGTTGTTATTGTTGTTGTTGCACTATGGAATGACACCAAACCTATTATTATTTACTTTACAAGGTGGATCTGAATTTGTGGCCTCTCTAGTTTGGAGGTTGGCGGTCTTTTAGAATGTCATGATCATGTATAACATGGCATCAATTACAAGCAGGGGAGACCCACCTTATAGGAGGAAGGGGAGAACCCTCTTCCTCTAAAAAAATTAATTATTTTTACATGTGAATTTCATCTTTAAAAATGTGAAATACTTAAATATAATGGTACTTCAACCCGCTTATAGTAGTCAAGAGAATTCAAAATGCAGCTGAGGTCACAAATTCAAATATCTGCTAAAACAATAAACTTCTATTATGCGTGTTCTCTTTTTTTGCAATTCTTATTTTCTATTTTGTCTTCTTTTCCTACTTCTCTTTATGCTTTATTTTCTTTGCTGAAATCCGACAAAAACCACTCTTATTAAACTCTATTTTAATTTTAATGCAAAAAAATTGAAAGCTTGGTTCTCTCTTTCATAATTTTTGCTAAAACATGAGAGTACTTTATTTGTAATTTGTTAATTTAGTTCTAGTTCAGTTTATATTGAAATTATTAATTTGTGCTATATTGAAAATTAGTTTGGCATATAATATCTTTTATTCTAAACGTTAGCGTCAATTAATTTAGTTTATAACTCTTTTTTAGTGTTTTTTGTTTTTAAATAGTTTACTATGTTAAATTTCTTAGAGTTATAAGAATTTTAAGGTAAATTTCACAAATGGTTATATAACTAATGACTTTTTTCATTAAAGTCATATAACTATGTTTTCTCACATAAAAATCATAAAACTTTCGCTAACTCACATAAAAATCATAGTGACTAAAAAATATAAACTTTCAGTAGTATTTTCTTATTCCACATTTTTTCTTATTTATTTTCAGTCTAATAGATAATAACCCAATTAAAATAGAAAAAATAGGGGCATCATCATTATACCATACTCGGCCATAACAGACTTGGTAAAAATGTACCCGACCATCATAAGGTTCTGTAGAATTGTACCCGGCTATGTGGGACTTGATGACGTCCAAATCCACTACTAAAAAGTAAATGGATACGGTCGCATGCAATATAATTTACCCAACTATAAGTCGGGGTCGAATCCCATAGAGACAATATGTAGGCGATTAGGAATGCAAGAGAATTATCACTTGTTATGCAATGCCAAACACTTAGAATTGTTTTTAGAAAATATTTATACCTAAATATGGAAATGTAAACTAATCTAAAAGGCAAGTAAAATGATCAATGGCTACAGTATGGATGCATCGGGAATTACACTCAAGTAACGATTCAATGTATTTCATGATTTTACAAATATGAGTGAGTTTATGTGAATTAGCCACGTGTAATAAATTCTATATTAGCTTCTTCCAAAGACTAACAAGACTTCCCAATTGAATTATCCCTAAATCAATTAAGAGAGTAAGCACACCCGATTATTGCTATAAGTAGTTCAATCCTATCCCTAGGTAGAATCTATAAAATAAGGGGTAAAGCCTCAAGTTCTTGTTAATTAATCTTTCTCAACCCCAAATAATCTTTCCCAAAACTAAATCGGAGTTAATGGGCGAGTCCTAGGGTTAGCTAATCCCTTTGGAAATATTAAAGTACAAGAATAATTAAAGAAACAATAACTCACTTCATAAAAGATAAAAAAATTATTTAATATATAAGCACAACAAGGTATTTAATACACACTTTAAATATGATTATTTCTATAAACAAGATTCAAGTGTTGAATACAATACTACACACTTAGATATTCAATACAAAATAAAGAAATGAAGAAATGAGTATAAATGAGTAAGAAATTCTTAACCACAATCTTCAAATCTTCAAAATCCAAGTGTAACTGCATAAACCCTAACTTCCAACCTTGTTCTCTCTAGCCCTAAGGCTGAAAATAAGCCAAAAGATATGTTCCCAATAGGTTTGGTCGTGTATTTGTGGGTTTGGAATTAAGAAAATGTGAATGTCAATCCAGCCCAGTTTTGATGCCCGTTGGCCGCACCTGCAGAAGAATCCACGCAGGTGCGGCTCCGTAGATGCTGATACCTTATCGCATAAGCGAAAACTTGAAGGGATTTCTGGTACCACAGATGCGGGCTCCCAAGCACAGATGCGCAACCGCTTCTGCGGTTATCTGCTCGCAGATGCGGTTTCTGGCAAGATACCTTATCTCCTTAGATGCGTTACGTTTCTCGTAGATGCGGGGTCGCTTCTGCGGCCACTCTTCCGCAGATGCGGAATCACAGGGGAGTTTTGCATTGCTTTCACCCCCTTTTTGCTCAATTCCACTTTAATTGAGTTCAAATCACTTCATGACATCATTTACCTTAAAATCTAATAATTCACACCATAACAACATCATATTATAGTTAAAGGACATAAAAATTAAAGAAAAGAGACTAGAATGAGTGGTGAAATCATTACTCATCAGGGCTCGGTAAAATCCAACTGATCAATGGTTGCACAATAGGTGCCATACCCGGCCGACTATAGCGCGGCTCGGTAAAGTAAACAAATACATACATATATATACATACATACATATATATATATATATATATATACATATATACATATATATATATATATACACATATACATATATATATATATATATATATATATATATATATATATATATATATACACACACACACACATATATATATATATATATATATATATATATATATATATATATATATATATATATCTGGACTCATGAAATCACATTTTGAACCTTTTCGAAGTGTTAAGTTCGGTAACTTCCGAATACGTTGTTAGAGCTAACACGTCATCATGAATCTTATAAGAATAAGGATATACAATAACATTTGATAACATAAGAATAAGAGAATCAAAATCAGCATCAATAGTTCCATAAGAAGGGAAGCGATGTACATACTGCTAGATTTTGAGAGTGGAGCATCTATGAAAGCTCGTTCATTTACATTATGTACAATCGAAGTCGTGCAAAGGAAAAAAAGGAATAGTCGCACATACCTTTGTCATTTACTGAACTAATCATCGCATAACTTCCCGTAGCACTTCAATCTCCACCGAGACAACATAACCTATGGTTAATGCCATGGACAAACTTAAAATACATTTTTAAGCTAGTAGCTCTCTTATAGAAAATTAGGCAACACTTACCATATATTTTCTTACTTTCCCAATTTCAAAACAACACCAAACAACAGCATTAGCAATATCAATAAATAATCTCATCCATCAAGCTTCTCAACAATGTAAGAATAATACCAACTCAAGCAATAGTACAACGAGTGGCAAACTCGATTTACGATTAACAAAACTATGAATTAAAACCACTTTTCCTTCAAAAATATGTGATAAACAACAACCACAACATACTTAGTTTATTCCATGAATTTACAGCCATAAAATATCATAAGGGGGCTCACAAAACAATTCAATACATAACGACAACAAAATAACGATTTTCGACCTTTATCTTACGGGTTTTCAATCATACGAGCTAGCCATAGCTCCTAAAAACTTAAATACATGTAGAGTAAAAAGTTACTTACCTTCAAACAGATAGAACAACTAGAACTTCACCATAAAGTATTCTTCCAACGCAGCCACAACAACAAGGAAGAGAAACTAGCAAGCACTTTGGGTTTCTCGGCACTAGAATTGTTTTGAAGTACTTGAAATCACTTAGGATTGATATGAAACCCTTGGGAGAGTGTTTTACAGAACCTAAAACACTTAAAACAGCCCTCCCCCTACAACATGAGCTGGAACCACACAAAAATCAGCAACCACAAGAGGAACAAGAAACTCACTAACATGATGAGATTTTTAACACTTGATTTGTATTGTTTGTCCTTTGTTTGGGTCTTGGATCATGAGAGAACTTTAAGAGAAGGTTTCTAAGTGTCCAGGGTATGAAGGGAGTGAAAAATAATGAGTGAAAAGGAGTTGTAGGTATCACATATATATCAATATATTTCCATCGCCTCAAGTGGGTACGTGGGCTGACTGCGTAGTCTCGGAAAAATACGAATATCTCTCCACTCAATATCGTATTGACAAACGGTTTAATGTATTGAAAACTAGACTCTTAGACCTTCAATTTCAGTAGACGGAACATTCCATAACTCCAATTATATTGGGAGAAATTCTCTGTGACATTAGATCCAAATTTCAAAATAGAATTATGAAGGTAACTTGCGATAAATTTTTCCCACTTTTGTCATACAACTTGCTTAAATTCAAAAAATATGATACACGTATTATATGATTTAAATACCTCAAAACATGACCTCCTTATCATATTAATCACCCCTAGATTTTTCTCAAAAGCACTGATTATAATATTTTTAATTCGTTTAACTTCCAACGCTCTCGATAATTCCTTAACACTTGTTTCAACCCATCACTTTCTTCGTAAAGGTCATTAACTTCTCCAGCTCATATTGATTCACATGCGATGCATTCTAACATGAAAGTATGAGGTGTATCATCATTCCCCCTTAGGAACATTCATCCTCGAATGTAAAGGCATCTGAGAGGAGAAACTCTCTCTAAAAAAAGATTTACTGAAAAGTTCGGCAGAGCTCCTTTATTAATTTGACTATCCCAAACCTATCAAGCCGCCACACAACATGGCATATATCTCATAGGGCCACAAACAAATAGTAATGTCTCATTGCTCCCAAAAATGATATAATGTCTCATCTCAGAGTATAACCTTCCATTTGAAGCAATTGAGGGTTCTTAGATTTTATTATTTCTTGTGAGATACTCACATTGAAATAGAATCTTCAGACTGAAGTAAATGAGGATATTTTAACTCCTTTCGACTTTCGATTCCTATGTAATTCCTCCACCTTCTTAGGGTGCTACAAGATTTCATGGGATTACATTTCTTGTTCCCTTCATTATACCATAAATTCTCCGCTACATGCATATCATCTATCCGTACTACCAAGGGGAAATTTCAATGGATATCTTCCACACAAAGACATGGAAACCGGGTGAATGAAACTTCATTCCGAGGGCAACTCTAATTCATATGTCATTTGGTTTGTACTTCGAATAATTTGATATGAATCTTTAATCTTAGTTAACTTGTCGCACAATCTCATTACGTCTTTCATGGGAAAGATTTGCAAAAAGACCCCCCACCATTGACTTGAAATTTTTAAATCCCATTATCGTGTGTTAAAATACGATTCATAGTTTGATATACTAAAACAGGCCCGAACAATTCTATCGTTCAAACTATCTCAAGGACAATGTATCCATTTTGCCACTCTTCGCAATAAGTTATTCTGTCAGGCTTAAATTTTGTTTTTCGTGATCCTCATTTTATGGCTGTACTAAACTCAATAAGCAGTAATTGATTATCTCCCCCTTCTGTGAAGTCTGTCACCTTTGTTTATGCCATATCTTTGGCTCAGTTTAACCACCCCAAAAAATCCTCTAGGAAGTACTAACCTCCATTGTACCATCCCCTCTTTATCTTCTTCTTGTTTATGTTTTGTCATCCAAACAGCAACCTCGTTTCATCATACCAGAAAACAGAACTGGCAAAAGTCAGCAGAAAAAACACAAGTCCACCACCATCGTCTTCCTCTACTCTCTCTCTCACTTTTTTCCCGTTTTATTTTTTCAACCACCATGAAAACTGACAAGATCCATTATAGATCTTGACCATAAATTGCCAAAATATCACTGCCTTATCCCCCTCCTCCATCATTTTTTTCTACTCATTTTCTCTTTCTTCTTTGCAGTTTATTAGATATAACAACTTAGGAGGTTCCAGAACTTTATGAACTTAGTCGGATAATGGATCCTCGTCTCGGATCTTCTCGTTATTTTTTATTTTTCGGTGACCTTTAGATATCTTCTCATGTTAATAAAAATATTTTCCGGTGACCTTTAGAAATTTTTTCATGTTACCACTGTGCAAAACTTTGATTTAGACTTTAGCTAACAAGGAAGCACAATCACGTGATAAACTATCTATTCAATTGTTATCTCAACTTAATCTCATTTTTATTTATTTGTTCTAACCTCTACTTAGAAAAAAGATGACCTCAAATAATAATTGCTAGGAACAATGCGAAAAATTTATTTTGGTGATTGCTTTGGAACAACATCGGAACCTGCTCGTATTTAGTAGAGTTATGTTTGGTGGGAGTTTTAGGGTTGGATAATGGGTTGGGTAAGAGAGGAATCGGGTATTTTAAATTGGGAATAGGCTAATTGAATTTGAGAGTGACATGTGGCCAGCCCTCTGAATAAGGGGTAGATCTGAATAAAATTATAATGGTAGGGTCATAATTGACCAAATAGTATATCAGAGGGCACTTTTAAATAATATTCGATTGCACGGGGACAATATTGATCCTTTGCCGTAGAGTATTTAAGTCATGGAAAATTTCCTGAAGGTCATAAAGCTCCTCGGGCGCTACGGACTAAGGCTACTTGTTATTATCTTGTTGATCATCAATTATATCAAATGTCTTTTCAAGGACCATTGACTTGGTGCTTAGGGAAATTATAGGCTGATTATGTGATTAGAGAAGTTCATGGGGGAGTTTGTGGAAATAATTCTGGTACGGACTCATTAGTTCTTAAATTGATAATGGCTGGTTACTATTGGCCTCGGATAGAGCAGGACCTAAAGGCATTTATACAAAAATGTGATAAGCTTTAACGTCATGCGCAATTAGTGCATCATCCGGCAGAGCTTCTGCATTTGGTGGTGTCACCATGGACATTCATGAAATGGGGGATGGCCATAGTTGGTCTTTTGCCTCAAGGGCCCGGACAGGTAATTTTTTTTAACTAATTGTTTTACTAATTAGGTTGAAACAAGTGCTTACAAAAAGATTGGAGAGTGAGAAATGATTGATTTCATTTCGCATCATATTATTTGTCGGTTCGGAGTACCAAAATAAATTGCTTGTGACAATGGGCCACAACTTATAGGTTCCAAAGTCACAAAGTTTTTGGAAGGATTGAAGATTAAAAAGATTACATCTTCTCCATATCACCCAAGTGCTAATGGACAACCAAAGTCAACCAACAAGGTGATAATTTAGAACACCAAAAAGAAATTAGAGGACGCTAAATGCAATTGGCTAGAAGAGCGATGGGGAGTGCTATGGGCATATCGAACAATAGTAAAGTCAAGTACGGGAGTGTGGTGCGGAAACTTTGATTCTGGTGGAGATTGGGGAACCAACCATAAGGTATTCCTGGGTAAACAAGGAGGCAAATAATGAAGCAATGCAGATTAAGCTATATTTGCTTGAAAAGTGTCAAAATTTAGCATATGTGAGGACGGTGGCACAAAAATAAAGGACAGAAAATATTATAACCATAAAGTAAATCTTCGATATTTCAAATTTAGAGTATTAGATTTTCTGAAGGTGACTCAAAGTACACCAGAGGCTGGGAAGCTAGGACTAATGTGGGAAGGACCTTACCAGATTTTTGCTATAACCGATAAAGTTTAATATTAATAGGAAAATCAAGGTGGAGCAAAATTACCAAGCAATTAGAATGTGATTCATATAAAAAGGTATTACTATTGAAGATCCTAATCGATACTGAAAGTATGTGCTGCACTCTTTTTCTCTTCGTCCAATTTTTGTCCCAATTGGATTTTTCTGGCAAGGTTATTAATATGGCAACAACATAAAGAATACTAAAGAAAAGGATCATCAACGATAGAAAGAACTCCAGTGTTTGAATTCTCATACTTAGAATCCGAACAATAGGGGAGACTATCGTATATTAGAGCACTAAAAGTATCATAAAGACTAGGGACTTTTAGAACCGGAAGATGATTCTTATCAGGATTAGGGACTATTTGATTAGCCCCAAAGAAATAAGTAGTACAAGTTAGCCACATGTATTAACAACTTTATTTACTTAAGAAAATAAATAGTTATGTAAATGTACTATTAGAAATGGATGGAATAAATCGAAGTCCATTTTTTAATGTTATTTCTTGTCCAAGTGATATATTAAGATCTCATTTGAAAGTTAGTTAAACTTCAAATACTTGTACAAAAATGAATAGGAGACGTCCTCTTCAAGAGAACCGTAAATATAAGGGTCATCTCTTATGAAATTCTCATAGTCAAAAAGTAGGCACCAGAAGTATGAATATCCCAGATTAAAGTTACCGGATGTAAAAAATTCCCGAGCTTGATCAAACAAAAGGAATATTTTTGCACAGTAATTAAGTAAAAGATGTCTTTCATTTCATAGAATATCAAACTCATTAAGAAGTTTCATCATAGTTACAACAGAAAAAAAATATGTACATTAATTGATTTTGTTTGCAAAATTCGAAGGAAGAGAAGTATCTTCTGCCTCTTTTGTAGATGAAGGTTATTGCACATTCGGTCCAATACCTTTATCCTTATCTTCTTCTTCAACTTTTTCTTCGGTTTTTTAAGACTCCGAACTTATGTTCAAAGAGCTTGAAGCAGTGGGCCAAGCAGGAATGTTATCGAAGGGAGTTGTCTCTAATTCACGAGCCTTAGTGATGCAACCATCTATGGTTGCAATGCCTTCTTTTGCCTACTCCAATGTTTTCTTCCATATGTCATAAATTGCATAAGTCTTTTCAAGGTGGAATAAGTCTTCTTGATCTTGGAGTTTGGCTTGAAGCTTCTTGATTTTGAAATGCAACTATTCATTTTCAGCCATCCCAATGTCATATGTCTGGCAAAGGTTAGTATTTGTCCTCGCGTGTTCGCAGTTCTGCTCCATAAACTTTTTGAGAATTTCCTCCATCATAGCTCTCTTTTCCTCTACAGCAGCAACCTCCTTAATTTTGGAACGTAAGCGTGCTTCCAAGTTATTGATTTTCTCCATAGAAGCGGACTCGTGTTCTCCTACAACAGCTACAACATCCTGCAGCTCAGCCCACTTGGCCTTAAACTCTTCAAGTTCTTTATGCAGTTGAGCGGCCTCTCGGTTGTGAGCTATTTTTTCTTGCTCAGATTGCTCCATCTGGGATTTAAACTCACCCATTTGAGTAATTCTTGCCTCTAAAGCCAAAAGACGGTCAACAAGTTGATCTTGCTCAGCAGCGATCCGATACCATTCGGTGGAAAGTTCCTCTTTAGCTTGAATCATCTTTTTCAAGCCCTTAGAGGCAAGGAGGTTAACCTGAGAAGTTAAAAACCACGGTTATAAGGATTGTTTACCTTGAAAATGGTAATTATAATTAAATTTGATTTTGTGGTTCTAAAAATACGTGATCTATTTTTATGCTAGTTGTTTAGGCAATAGATTCTAAGTGAGGTACTTGGAAACTAGATAAGATCTTGAAAACAAGATGATAACCAAACCGAATGACTGATAATCGGGGCCTCGAGCTTGCTTATTCGGGGCCTCAGGGTCGAGTCTGATGTCTCGCCGAGAGTAGTCGATGGATGACTAACAGTTATAATAAAATCAATGATGGCTCTTTATGGCCAATAATAAGCAATAAATGAAGAACAATAAATAAAACACAATGAATATAAGCAATAAATGCAAGTAATAAGATCAAGAGAATATGTTAGAGAGAAGAGAGAATGTTCTTGTGTATTAAATATTGAGCATCGGATCCTTTACAAAATGACAAGAATTCCCATTTATATATGAGGAGGAATCCCAACATAGTACAAGTGCATTTATTGAAAATATATGGCCATTTAATGCCTTGATCCGGGTCTGAACTAGCCCACTAGGCTTTTCCATCTCTAGCTACGCGCCTTGGGAACTTCCTACTTTTTCGCCATAACCATCGATCTGAATTGCCTCGAGGTTGGGCGTTGACAGCCCTTTGGGTGTTAATCTCGACCATAATCTTGAGCCTATAGAAACGTGCTTATGAAGCGCCGTAGTGACCGAAAATTGGACCTCCGATTTTATCGTATACAGATAGTCCTTGGGTTTCATGGAGTGAAACGATAAGAAACGACTTCGATATCTATCTCCTCGACCTTACCGCGATGATGGCAAAATTATGATGTAAGCCTTTGTGATAACTGAGGCGTCCCGTCGATTCACCTTTCCAGAATCATTCAATGTACCTTTTCATAATCGTTCGATGTACTTCCAATTTATATTCTCCAAAGTGATAATATTGTCGTCGGTCCAGTTCCCAAAAACGCATTGATTGCGCATGTCGGTTACGCTCCCACCCTTCCTATAAATGGAAGCCTTCTTGAATCAAACTTCATTCAAATGTTTTTCAACAACTCTTTACCCCTTTCTTCTCTTCATCTTCATCCATTGTTATTTCCCATATTTGGGGCTCGTGGTCTTAAGGTTACATGGCAGCGTCCTCATCAGTTTCGCCATGGCCTCTTTCTAGAGCTTTCCTTTCCCGAGCGGAATTGTACTGGTTTGTTATTGTTGTTGTTGTTGGCCCGAGGTAATGAGAGAAAAATCTCAAATTACCCTCGCATTAAAGGATATATGCACCACGAACTTCTACTCATCCTTCCTAATTACATGGTGCGGTGTCTCGTTCCTTTTGCTTTCCATGGAGTGAGATGGTGCCATCTACTAACTATTACATCCTGCATTGATGCAATGTGTCGAGAAGTGGCTTCTCAATAGTAGTGCTGGCGGGACCCATATTCACCAGATTTTTCACCCAGCCACTTCTTCATCTTTTACTGCTTCTTCTTCATCTTTTTTTCTTCTTCATCACCGTTTTCTGCTTCTTCTTTATCTTGAAGATACCGTATAAAATATCGAGAGAGGCCTCGATGGAATGGTTCTCGAAGACACTACCCCCTAGGATGTACCCCGAAAAACGGATTAGGCTCGTAGCTGTTATATACATTTTTTTCCTTTTTCTTTGGCTTCTCTATTTCTGTATAAGGACCCTTCGTGAGCTTTTGTAATCATGTGTAAGGACCCTTCGTGGGCTTTTGTAATTGTCTTTTATTAATGAAAAAGATGTTTCTTCAATTTGTCTCTAATTTATGCTTTATTTCCCTTTATCTGCATTTGTGAAGAATCTGAATGCATGATCCTACCGATCGGTACGAATACCGAGCCCAGGTGTAAGTATTTCTCTAGATCTTGACTAATTAACCTGATTCCCTGTGGAACCTTTGCAGTTCCTTGGACCGAGCCCGGGTTGGATTGATAAACTCGGGTCGTCGGGACCCCCGACTTAGAGTTGAATGAGAGTAAAGCTTCGAACTTTCAGAACGAAACATAGCTTTTCAGGCCACGTGAAGGGGATTTGCTCGGATGTCTGAGAATAAAGATAGCCTATAGGCTTTCAAAAATAGTCCCCAAGTGAGAGTTCGCTCAAACTCGGGCAACCTGTGTTACATCCCATGTTTTCGTGTGTGAGAATACGCCGTAAGCCAATTGATGTAAGGTCAAAAATGAGATCATTTTTGAAAGTATATAAAGCAAGTTAATCATGTTACAATGGAGGTTAAAAATATTTAAGATCATGAATACCAAGTACCAAAAGGGTTTGAAGGCATAGAAGCTAAATGAATTGAAGAAAATAAGTTTCGTCGAAAGTCGACAAGTTAGGAATGTTGTAACATGTACTTTTGGGCGAGTATTTAAAATTATAAGGAGATTATGTTATGAGTTATTTTAGTCGTATGATAAACGTGTGTTATGATTTGAAGTCAAGCGATTTGTGGAACAAAAGTTGGAAAAGGTCATCACAAGTTACATTCATAAATGTGTTGAAACTTAGGTAAAATGTAACTGCACTTTTCTTACAATATACTTTGGGTTATGGGGTGTTCGACCCATCAAATTGAATCTCTATGAGTCTATTTTCTAACTCATTAAACCGTTCATCAATATGATAACGGAGTAGAGAGATATATACAGTTTTGCAAAACTGCGCAGGCTGCTAGGTGACAAGTAGGTGTATCACTTGGTTAAATGAGAGCCCAAAAAGAGGCAATTTTGGGTCAGCCAAAGAGCCCATTTAAGGTCTTATCTCCAGAAATATAAACCTCATTATATATTACAAATAACCAGACCTAAACCCCTGCAAACTTCCTCCCAAAATTTATCCACAAACCCTAATTGATTTTCTCTCCCTTTCAAGTTCTAATTGGGAGTAAAACCTAGAGTTTGAATAACCAAGATAAGCGATGAGTTCTCAAAAAATAAGGTAACTTTACTGCTTTCTTTCATCCATTTTTTCTACTGTAAGTTCATGGTAAGTCATTCTATACTTGTAAGAACTCACAGGACGATGATCGGAAGCCGTGAGTTTGAGTTATTCACTTGTAGCAGACTGTTTTATGTTGCTATTAGGCTGCGTGTTTTACTACTATTTTGTGGAGTTTTTGAGGAGGAAGGGTGTGGAGAAACACCATATAGATATAGGGTGATGGGCTGGTCATTCGTCGTATCATTTCTGAGTCGTTTGACACTAGTATGGTGGTCGTTTTGTGTATGAAATGATTGGAGTGTATTGTGTTGTTTGTAGTATTTGATGGTGTAATATAAGACTGGATAATAATGTATATATGTTGTTATTGTTGTATTATTGTGTTGTTGGAGTTATCTTGAATTTGGAGGAAGTAAGGATTACAGAGGAGATGCTGCCCGTTTTTATACAAAATAAGTTTGTCGTCGTTGTGTGATAGTTGTACCTTTCATAACTTGATGATAGTATTATTATCATTGTTTTAGATTAAGGTGCGAAGAGACGAGTTCAACTTGGTGATTGGAAAGATTGTGATAAGGTATGTTAAGGCGCTCCCTTCTTTCTTTTGGCATGATCTAAAGTGAAATAAATACGCTATTTCATAACGGATCTACTCCTAGCTGTGAGCACGTGATTTTTGCCTCCTACGAATTACTCCAAAATAACTCCCGAAATTTTTTCTTTAATTATGTGTTATTTTTAGGAAATATTGTACGGTTTTCTTGTTTGTTTGCGTGTGTAATTTTATTAATGCATTTAAAAATACAAAAATAATATAATGTAATATGTGTTGCATGTGCATTTAGGATTTAGTTTTTTAATTTAGGAATTAACAAGTTTTACAAAAAGAAAAATCACAAAAATATGTAATTGTTGTAATTTTGTCATTTAAATGTGCCCTTATGTGATTTCATTTTTTTTTCTCTTTTTGATTTGCATGTTAATTATTGTAAGTGTTAATTAATATTTGTAGTTAGATCTTACAATTAATTAGGAATTGTATTTAAATCAGAAAATTAAAGAAGAAAAAGAAAAGAATTCAAAAAATAAAGAAGGATTCGGACTGGGCCAATTTTTAAAAGAAAATCAGGCCCAAAGGTTACACCTCCTATCCGGCCCAGATCTGCCAACCCAAAAAACCATCAAACGATGTAGTATAGGGCAAAAGCTACGTCGTTTTGATGATGCCCATCCAGGTAATTTCCAGACAATCAAACGACACCGTATTGGTATTTTTTATCTGAACCGTTGATCAAATAGATCCAACGGTCCAGTTCAGATCTATAATTAAACCAAACAACGTCGTATGATTGAATTTAATCGGGGCCGTTCATTGATTTTTGATCTGATGGTTCCAGGTCAGTCCTCTATACCCGACCCACCTGCATCTGAGACCAACCCAATCCCCACTAAAACCAAAACGGCACCGTTTAGTTAAAAGAATTGATCCCGACTGTAGATCTTACCTGATCCAACGGACGAGATCAGACCACCCCTCCCCTATATAAGTTAAATTCATACCCCAACCCCCTAACCAAACACCCCCCTCCCTCTCCTGTTCATCATCTTCCCTAAGACGATGCCCCCAAACCCTAGCCGCCCTAGCTCCCCCTCGCCTGAAACCCGGCTGCAACTACGCTGCCGGTCACCAAACCAACACCCTAAGACCACCTGACCATCCGCTATCCAAATCTGGTAACCACTAAGCTCGAATCTTCCTGGAGTTTCTCGAATCTTCATTTGAATATTCGAGCCAAACTCAGATCCAAACCAACCAGTCCCTAATTAACACCATAGCACCCCCTAACCGCCCTCGTTATAGATCTGTTAGTTGTTCACCTCGAATCACCCTACATCGTCTCGAATCTTCAATCGAAGATTCGAGCATAACTTAAACCTACCCCAATGCACCCCAAACCCACACCAGTCACTCTCCTAACCTCACTCGTAACAAAACCAAACTTGGTTTGGTTCGAATCTGACCAAAAACGGTTGAGCCCTAAATCAGACATTCAAGAACCCTAAAATCCCAAATTTTGGATTCTGCCCAAATTGAATAGAAGGTTGGGGTCTAATCGACCTTAATCGAAGTATTTTCAGTTGAAAATACTTCGACTAAGGTCTGTTTGATTTCAAAATGTCCGAATCAGAGTTTCAAAGAATGGGTCCGTATTGATTCTGTTATTATGAGGTATTTTTATTCTTTCCTTTGTGTTTGTTTTCATTATTTACGTATCTGTTTATTTACTATGTTGATTTTGGTTGTTTTTAAGTCACACTAACTCTATTTATTTTCAAAGGACATTTTATTTGGTCCAATTTTGTCTGTTATTTATAGTTGTCTTAACTGTATGTGTTATAAATGGTGAAATCGAGTCCTAAATTGCGTCGCTTACTTAATTCCCTGTTAGTCTATAAATTCGTCAATAACACTGTTTGATAGTTGCTTTGTTACTAATTTGTTTAAGTGTTCAATTGTAATGTGCAGTCGATTAATAAGTGGTGTCGATTAATTAGTTTCCGTTAAATCCTTGATTCTGGCAATAATCCTGAAATTATTTGAATTGCTTGTTTTCATTGTTTGCTGATCAATGTCAGCTATAATATGCAATCATTTGATTAAGCTTCATTGATTAGTCTGTCTGTATAGACTGAATCATTCAACATTCTGTTTGGTTTTAATTCTGATTGTTAATTACCCGATTAGTTAAAATTCTGTAAATATTGTTCTGAATTGGAAATCTAATGTTTTTCTGCATTAAAACCTTAGGATTTGGTTATAGCTGTTCAATCAGAAACTAGTGTTGATAATTAAGTTTGAACAGATTATTAAATCTGTTTTGTATTGGATTCTGATTTTGTATTAGGGGCAGTATTTTGAGAATTTTCAGAAGTAGTTAAGGGTTAGTTTGGGGAAAATAAACAACATGAATACTTGTTTAAGGGCTGTTGAATATTCAAACTTGTTAGTGGACTAATTTGAGACATTCCTAAGTGGGTTTGTGTAAAGATAATAGACAACTAATGGTAGGGTTCAATAATATGTTTGTTTAAAGAATACTGGGGAACAAAAGAAGATGGAGGGTGGGCTGAAATTAAGGGAAAAGTTGTCCTTAGTGGCTGATTAATTAGAAAAAGCAGTTATAGTGGCAGATTGAATGGAAAAAACTGATTTGAAAAGAAAAAGAGGGTTCGGGCATTAGGCTGAAGGAAGAGGAAATAAGTTGTATAAGAGGGGGGGTGTTGGGACTGATTTCAGGGGAGATACAAAAAAAAAGAGAAGGGAGACAGAGAAGAGAGACAGAATATACACACAGAGTAAAAGAAAGGGAGAAAATCAGAAAAGTAAAAACAGAATTTTACATTAGAAGTTAATGTTAAGGTTGATTTTGGGAGATTGAGAGTTTCAGTTTGCCTTTCCTAAGTTTTAAAAATCAGAAATACTATTTCCTTGCATCTGTCCGGGTTTGTTTGGTGATATTGTTTGGTTTGAGTCTGAAATTTCCTAAGATTTCTGCTACTGTTTCTCTGGTTTTCACGGGTCTTGCTGGTTTGTTCAAATCTGCTGAATTGATTAGCATTTTTCTGCTGTTGGGTTTCTGTTGCTGCTGTTGCTGAAATATTACCTCTTTTACCCTCATTTCCAGGTATATATCTGTAGACTCATGTCATGAAAAGCTTCAATATTGCAAATAAATGAAGTTTGGAATTGCAATTATGTCCTCTACTCATTTAAATCTATTAGTTAAGTTTCAGTTTTTTTTAGTTAGCTAATGTAGTATTATACTTGACATGGGAGCTATTAGCCAACTGGCCTTTTGGAGTAGTATAAACTCTGCTGTAATCTTATTTATTCTGAAGTTTAGTGGTAACATTTATTTTCGAATTGTCAAGATAGGCAACACGGCAGAAAGCTGACCATTAATTAAATTTTGTAATCTTGTTGGCTAAGTATAGGATAGTATGGAAATATTAAGGAACCACATTACTAGTATATCTCGTCAAGCATCCGATTTTTGTTTAAAGCTAGATGATGTAAGTTGTTTCTTGTTTGTATATGGCATGATAACGGTTATGTGTATAACTATAGGTGAGAGGTGAATTGATATAATCCGTTACGTTTAAGATATTGGAATATTACGGATGGTTCAGATGTATAATTACGTTACATGTAATGTCATTTTATTAAATCAATTTGTAGATTAGTTCTCTTTCTTAATAACAAATGGCCCATTTATTATAGGAATGCGATTAGCTCATTTCTTAAAAATAGTATATAAAATAATGTCAATGATTTTACAAAGTGTAGATTTAGTATTTGTAAATAGCTTGCATAAGCCGAGAAAAAAAAATTGGTTTAATTTTACCTATCCCAAATTCAATCATCGTAAGCTAATTAACCAAATAATTTGACCTAAGGACTAAAAACTAGTTGTGTAGAAGAAGGTCGGATTTATAAATACTAAAATGCAACATTTAAGTCAAAGATATACAAACTAGAGTTCGCTCTGAATAGAACAATGAAAATTCTTCGAAAACTATTAGTTTGCTTATCAATTAATTCTTTCCTAGTTTTGCACGTAATTCGCTTTTTTCAAACATATACACTTAGTCTTAAGCCTAGGAAAATAACAAATAAATTGTGCATATAATTATCAAGTACTAAAAATACATAAACAAAATACGGATACTGTATTCACGATAAAAATGGTAAATTTAGTTGCACGTTATTTATTTTTCATATCATTAATTCTTTAAATTTAAATAGTTTTGAGGCTTATAATTCATACGTTTAAAATATAACATGTGGTCAACACCTAATAAATTTTGATTTCTTTTCAAGAAATTTGGAGGCGTCCCAATCGGTGATTTTCCATGACTTTCATATTTAAAAATAGATGGATATAATAAACATTTGTAGAAATTTTATATTACCATCAAGAATATTTTGTGTAATTAGGGATACGTTCGCGTGACCTAATTACATTTCTAAAACCAATTCGGATTATGCGTTCGCGCGACTTCGAGCAAATTTTTTAATAAAAGGGGGTTCTTCGGAGGATATTAAATTAATTTTCATATAACCCGAGATGTGCAGTTCACTATTTAATCATACAAGAGTGACGAATGTTCGTAATTTTATTTTAAGCACAATTTCGGCCATAATTTTTTTTATATAATAAAAAATATAAAAAATATTATCAATCTTATTGTGTACACGTATGCGTGACACAATTTTTTACATTTATAAAAAATATATAATACGAATATACGTACGCGTGATTCGTTTCAAGAAAGGTCTATAATTGTAAACAATCTAAACAAAAGCAGTAACCAAATCATGCAACAAGAAAAAATGTATTTAGTAAATCAAGATAATTAGGCCAAGTATAAAAATGGTTAAGCGAACGTGCTAGAACCACAGAATTCAGGAATGCCTAACACCTTCTCCCGGATTAACAGAATTCCTTACTCGGATTTTTGGTTCGCAAAACGACAAACAGAGTCATATTTTCCTCGATTCGGGATTAAGAACGGTGACTTGGGACGCCATAAAATTCCCAAGTGGCGACTCTGAAATAAATAAAATAAATCCCGTTTCGATTGTCCTTTAATTGAAAAAAAAAACTCCTTCACCCTTCGCGGGGGCGGAAAAAGGAGGTGTGACAGCTCTAGCGACTCTGCTGGGGAGGATAATGAACCCAGAACCACTGGTTCAGGGTTCAAGAATTCGAGCTTAAAATAACTGTTATAGTTGGCTTTGTTCGTTATATGATTTTTCCACATATTTATGCTTAATGTACTAAATGTTGCTTTTTACCGCTTTAATATTATCTGAATTGTATATATAAAACTGCTACGAAACCCTTCTTCTTTCTGAGTCTTCTGAATTTATGGTGCACACGTGCGCGTGGCCCACCTTTCTGTTAGAAGTCATACCAAACAAGACGAAGTTGGGACAAGTAACTAGGCCGGGTAGACTTTCGTGCTCCCGGTACGTTGCCCCCATTTCGGCTCAAGCTGTCCGTTTGGGGAAGCCAGGTCTAGAACAATCTGCCTCAGGTTTTTTACTTAGAATAACTCAGCCTCATACCGGATCCCTAGTAGGAACGTCTATTTGCATCATGTACATTTGACCTTGGAGACTCAACACAGGGGTTGGGTCTGTCTAGGACAGGTGAACCTGAAATGAAAAGACCATCCTGATGCATCCTACTTGCTACTTATGCATTCATTTGCCTCGGATATGCATGTTGACCAGCTTAATTGAAAAAAAAATCATTGTGAGAGCCGAGAAATAAAATGGGTTGTTTCAGAAAATTCCCAAAATAGTTTTACATTTTGAAAAAAGAAGAAGAAGAATTGTTAAATAAATAAAAAAAAATGATTTTCTTTTATGAGTATCTGTTTTCAAAAGGAGTCTTGATTTTGTTAAAATTAATCGCATATACAAAATGAGCACCACCCAAAACCCACCATTCGCAAATGTAGATGAGTTTCTATTTCGGCTTCAGATATGGTGGCATGAGTTAGGAGAAGATGGTAAAAAATGGGTCGTTAAGCATTTGGGAACTCTCACAGATATTATGAAAGTTAAACCACGTGATGATTTGATTGCGGCGTTAGTAACTTTTTGGGACCCTGTTCACAATGTCTTTCGTTTCTCTGATTTCGAGCTTACTTTTACATTAGAAGAGATAGCTGGATATGCTGGTTTTGACGGAGATTTAAGAAATCAAAATCTGATATTCCCAAAGGCTCCCTCAGTGCATCGATTCTTTGGTCTTTTGAACATCAGTAATCAAATCAGAAAAAGCAATGTTGTCAATGGATATTCAAGGTTCGGAAAGCCGGACGGATTTGAAATTCATGAAAAGGGCCTTACTAACAAACAGAACAAAGACACCTGGCAGATTCACCGTCGCTTCGCTTTCATGGTGGCTTTTCTGGGAATCATGGTCTTCCCAAACAAAGAACGAACAATTGATATTCGCACAACAAAAGTCGTACAGGTCCTCACTACTAAGGAAAATCACACCCTTGGCCTGATCATTCTCTCAGACATTTATCGGGTGTTGACTTTATGTAAATCAGGGGCAAAAGTCTTCGAAGGGTGCAAAATTTTGTTGCAAATGTGGATGATTGAACATCTTCAACATCACCCCAAGTTCATGCAGTATGGTCCAAGCAATGATAATTTCATCGAGAGTTATGAAGAAAGAATAAAAGATTATAAGTCTCCAGAAGGGGTGGAAGCCTGGGTATCTCATCTAAGATCCTTAACGGCAAGTCAAATTGAGTGGACTTTGGGATGGCTCCCAGTAAGAGAAGTGATACACATGTCAACCTTGAATAGTTATTTGCTGCTATTGGGATTGAGAAGCGTCCAGCCATATGCGCCACAGAGAGTTCTAAGACAACTAGGGAGATACCAAGTGGTGCCTGATGATGAGGATTTGAGTATGCAAGTAATCGAGTTACACCCTGAAGCCACTCTTCCCGAGGCTTTAATTCAGCAGATGTGGAATGAATGTCGATACTTGAAAGATGATACTCAAGTTCCAGACACTATAAAGGGCGAGATAAATCCAGGATATGCAAGGTGGTTTGAGAAACGATCCCGCGTAAATGATGCACCAGAACCCGATCTGAGAAGGCGTATAAAAAGGCCCCATGTTCAAACCTTTAACGATAAAATCCAAGAACGATTGATTTGGGGAGAAAAGGAAAAAGGATACAAAGCAACTATTCATGCCTTAAAAGAAAATCTGAGGAACCTCAATTTGGAGAAAGACTTACAAGCACAAGAAGCAGAAGGTGAAAAGAAGAGTCTGGCTTGTGAAAATAAAAATCTTCACGCTCAATTTCAAAAAATGAAGAAAGCTTCTGAAACACCTATGAGAAGTTGGAAAGATCAAAAAACCATCGCCAATCTTTTAGAAAAAATGCAAGATTATGACTCCATTTTGGCAAAAACCGAAAAGGCGTTAGGCAAAGCTAAAGAAAGAATCATACAATTAAACGAGGAGGCCAAGTCGAAAAAGGAACGCCAAGAAATGCAATCCGAAGAAGACAGGGCACAATTCAAGAAAGAGAAAGACTATTGGATACATTTAGAAGCTCAACTCCATGCACAATTGGAAGAGGCGAGAAGGTACAATAGGGAACATCAGCACGCGGACATCGACAGAGAAAAAGCACAGGCAAGACTCGATCAGGCCAGACTCCGAGCTCAATTAGAGTCAGTTCTAGATCGCAAAGATCGTATAAGAGATATAGCCACCACTCGCCAACAGCAACTGCAAAACCAAGACCAACGTCTCCAAGATTTCAGGGCCCAAATCCATGATTTAGCGGTTTACACCTCTCAAAGTTATGTAAACTGCCAAGGGATGGATTATGAAAGGATTATAGAGCATGCACCTATTTTTGCCCATCATCTGGCAATGGAGCTAGAAAGAATGTATCGTACGCTGGGAGGTCATCCGGGTCAAGCCCCACCATGAGCAGATGATCCAATGATTGAAAACAAAAGTGGGGAATGGAGCATATTCACAACTGTTAAGAGTTATGTCTTTTGTTTGATTTGGGTTTGTGTCAAGTTTTTTTTTAAATCATTTTCTTATAATGTTTTCCAAATGTAATGTCTGTTCCATCTTTGTTTTATTTCAAGAATAAATAAAAGTGTTGACAATTGTTTTACGCCGGAACTACGCACGGTCTGATTCATGCGGGGACATGATACGTAGGCAATCTCTATAAGATTCGACCACAATCAAAAGAAGGAATAAAATAAAGAGTGAGTGACAATAAGAAGAAAGATCAAGAAAAGCTGGGATGACACAAGCAACCGAGCAAATGCATGATAGAAAAGGGTTATTTGTCTAGGAACATTGCATCTCAACATGTAATTATATATGTGTTAAACTCTCGAAACTAACAAGTTTGTTCATTTCCAGAATTCAAGCAGTAGTTTTTCTAAGAGTATACTGGCATATTATCATTATCACACCAGATCAAAAGGACCGATACCCGAAAGCATGTCTATCTCGGATGTCGACACAGGTATTGAGATAGAGGATATGGACGTCGGTAAAATGAAAGAAGAGATGCTTAAACTTAAGCAACAAATGGCCGAGATGTATCGGGCCTGGTCTACAGGGCAATCACCCCCATCTTACCCAGCTAACCCTGCCTCTACCCCATCACTAGCTCAAACTCAGGATAATCCTGCCACTGAACTATCCCCGAGTTTCCCCATCTACCAGCACTACCGAGGCACCACCTCTCATACACCGCAGTCTCCACCTCCTAAACCGTTCCATACCCTCCTCCACCAGTAACTCCTATCTTCGTGGCACCTCCCCCAGCTACATTCCACAAATCTCCTAGTGAGCCTATATTCCAGGCCCAGGAAAACCAATACTACCCCCCGGAGCCCACTTTCAAAGCCTCCGAAATCCATTCATTTACTTCCCGTTTTGACCTCCCAACAGAAATTGACAAGCCAGTCAAAATACTGAACAAGAAGAGATGTTCAGGAAGGTCAAAAGCTTAGAACAATCGTTCCGAGACATGCGAGGGTTAGGAGGGCAGGTCAGTGTGGCCTACAAAGACTTATGTTTGTTCCCAAATGTGCAATTACCAGTTGGTTTCAAGATGCCCAAATTTGACCTATACAACGGGCACGGCGATCCAGTAGCCCACTTGAGGGGTTTCTGCAGCAAGATGCGAGGAGTTGGGGGAAGTGACAAATTATTAATGGCTTACTTCAGCCAAAGTTTGAACGGATCAGCTTTGGAGTGGTATACCCGCCAGGACCATGGGAGATGGTACACCTGGGATGACCTGGCACAGGAATTTGCTTGTCACTTCCAATACAATTTGGAAATCATCCCAGATCGACTATCCTTGACAAAATTTGAGAAAAAGCACAATGAAAGCTTTAGAGAGTATGGTTTCCGGTGGAGGGAACAGGCAGCAAGGGTGGATCCTCCAATGAAGGAAAGTGAGATGATAGATTACTTTCTACAAGCCTTGGAGCCTACTTACTAAGCCCATTTGGTTTCAGCGATAGGAAAATCATTCAACGAAGTAGTGAAGATGGGAGGTATGGTGGAAGAAGGCCTCAAGACGAATAAAATCATGAGTTATTCGGCTATTAAGGCAACTACTCAAGCTATTCAAGGCAGAGTAGGAGGGATTGGAAAGAAGAAAAGGGAGGAAACGGCGATGGTTGATTCAGGAACTTGGTCGGGATCCAGAGGTTCACCTCATTACTACAATCTACATCGATCCCACCAATCAACTTACCACCACAATTCACCCCAATACTACTATCACCCGTCAGAAACTTATTTTTCCGTCAACCATGCGCAAGCATACAATCAGCCACCTGCCCACGCTCATTGGCGTGCTCCTGTCATACCAAGTACCTATCCTTATCCGCGAACCTACCCCGGACCAGGTTTCAGGCCTAATCAAGCACTCAGGGGTGAAAGGGTACAGAAAAAGAAAACCTTCACTCCATTGGGAGAATCCTACACTAGTCTATTCCACAGGCTAAGACAGCTAGATATGCTAAGGCCGATACAATCCAAGCTGCCCAATCCTCCTCCAAAGAATCTGGACTACACCGTTAGCTGTGAGTATTGTTCTGGTACACCAGGCCATGATACAGAAAAGTGCTGGCATTTAAAGAATGCAATACAAGAGCTGATTGATACTAATAAAATTGAAGTTCAAACCCCCGAAGCTCCCAATATCAACAGAAATCCAATGCCAACCCATCAAGAGGCCAATATGATAGAAATAGTACGGGCTGATGGGGAAACAAAGAAGCCGTCACAAACCGTCATGATGATTCGGTCTCATGAAGCCAAGCTAGATGAACAGTTAGCAGAGGAGAAGTCGGTACCTAAGCAAAACAAAAATGGTGATGAGCCATCTGTGGTAGTTGAGAAGGGATCTTCAAGCAAAGTTGCTACGAAGCAGGAAGGATCAAAAGTGATTGTACCAGGGGTCGCCAGCAAACCCATCATAGTCGTGGAAGGAGCCCGTGTAGATCGGGTTATTATCAAGCCAGTGACCCAGTTACCAGTGATCAACAACAAGGCCATTCCATGGAACTACGAACGGGTGACGGTAATGTACAAAGGAAAAGAAGTCAAGGAAGAAGTTTGTGAGGTGCAAGGATTGACTCGCTCGGGAAGATGTTTTACTCCCGATGAGTTAAGAAAAACTAAAAATAATCCAACACCAATAAAGAAAGCCGTGACGGAAGAAGAAGCGGAAGAATTCTTGAGAAAGATGAAGCTCCATGACTATTCTATTGTGGAACAATTGAAAAAGACGCCCGCTCAAATTTCATTATTGTCATTACTGATCCATTTGGACGAGCACCGTCAAGCTTTAATGAAGATCTTGAATGAGGCACACGTTCCTGATAAGATCTCCGTGAATCACTTGGGAAAAATAGCCAACAGAATCTTTGAGGCAAACAGAATCACATTTTCTGATGATGAATTTCCTGTGGAAGGTACTGAGCACAACAGAGCTCTTTACCTCACATTGAAGTGTGAAAACTCCGTAGTGACCCGGGTATTGGTTGACAAAGGGTCAAGCGCAAACATCTGCCCTCTCTCCACTCTGAGCAAGTTAAAAATAAAAGAGGAGAGAATTCACAAGAATAGTATTTGCGTACGGGGATTTGACGGTGGAAGCAGAGATTCATTTGGCGACATAGTGTTGGAGCTGACAATAGGACCAGTTGAATTCACAATGGAGTTTCAGGTGTTGGATATAGATGTTTCTTATAATTTACTGTTGGGTCGACCATGGATCCATGCTGCTAAAGCAGTCCCATCAACACTACACCAGGTGGTCAAGTTTGAATGGGATAAACAGGATATAGTTGTGCATGGGGAAGATAGTTTAAATGCTCACAACAGTGCCGTTGTACCGGTCGAGAGAATAGAAAATGACCAGGGACCATGGGTTTACCAGGTTTCCGACACAATGTTGGTAGAGAAAATTCCGGAGGGGAAATACATTCCGAATCCAAAGATAACCGCTGCATCAGTCATGGTAGCCTATGAAATGTTGAAGAATGGTTTTGTACCCGGCAAAGGTTTGGGCTCATCTTTGCAAGGCATTATACAACCAGTATCTCTCCCCGAGAACTGGGGAACATTTGGTTTGGGATTCATACCCATTGTCACAGACATGAGAAAGGCCAGAAAGCCAAAACAGAAGGCATGGGTCCTTCCAAAGCCAGTCCCACATCTATCAAAATCTTTTGTCAAGTCCGGTACCAGAAATCACCCGATAACAACAATTCCTAAATCCATGATTAATCCTGAGGAGGAATTAATTGAAAGATTCGAAAAGCTGTTTGACGATGTGAATATGGTGGAAAACGGTGAAGGTTCTAGCAACGCAGAAGTTCAATTCGTCGGGCCAGAGACAAGGCATAATAACTGGAAAGCCACTCCTCTCCCCATTTGAAAGGAGTCTTGGTTGTTTATTTTGATTTTCCTTCAGTTTGTTTGGGTTACTTCAGGGTTGTAATCCAAATTTTTAACTTACAGTCTGTTTGACGTGTGCAAACCTTGTTATCTTTCATCATCCAATAAAATACAGTTTCCTTTTCATTATCATTCCTGATAGTTTTCTTTTCTTTTTCTTCTTTTTTTGTACAGTCCTTTTTACGCTGGCTCTAGTGATATGGCATGCATAAGGAATCCTCAGCCCAGCCTTAAAAATCAATTTGGTTCCGAAATAATAATTCAAGAAGTATATTGTGATTATGAATCAGAATATGATGAGGATGAGGCTTTCGAAGAGATTAGTAAAGAGTTAATTCATTTTGAAGAAAAAACCAAACCTAACCTGAGTGATACCGAAGACATCAATCTAGGAGATACAAATAATATCCGAGAAACTAAAATAAGTTTCCACTTCGAACCAAAGATCCGGGAAGAGTTAATTAAAACACTCATCGAATTCAAAGATGTTTTTGCATGGTCATATGACAACATGCCAAGCTTGAGCACTGATTTAGTGGTTCACAAATTGCCCACTGATCCAATGGTGCCTCCTGTCAAGCAAAAGCTGAGTAAGTTCAAGACTGATATGAGTGTGAAAATTAAAGAAGAAATCACCAAACAGTTGGATGCAAAGGTCATTCGGGTCACTCGATATCCTGTTTGGTTGGCTAATATCGTTCCTGTGCCAAAGAAAGACGGCAAGATTAGAGTATGCGTCGATTACCGCAATCTCAACAAAGAAAGTCCGAAGGATAACTTCCCATTACCCAATATCCATATTTTGATCGATAATTGTGCCAAGCATGAGATAGGATCTTTTGTGGATTGTTATGCCGTGTATCATCAAATTCTGATGGATGAAGAAAATGCAGAAAAGACGGCATTCATCACCCCATGGGGAACTTATTGCTACCGGGTAATGCCATTTGGTTTGAAGAACGCCGGGGCAACTTACATGAGAGCAATGACTACGGTGTTTCATGATATGATACATAAGGAAATTGAGGTATACGTGGACGATGTGATCATAAAATCAAAGCATCAGGCCGACCACATTGGGGATTTGAGGAAATTTTTCCTGAGACTTCGCAGGTACAATCTCAAGCTTAACCCTACCAAGTGCGCATTTGGTGTTCCATCTGGAAAGTTGTTGGGATTTATAGTCAGTCGGAGAGGCATCGAGCTAGACCCATCAAAGATCAAAGCCATCCAAGAATTTCCACCTCCAAGGAATAAGACTGAAGTAATGAGTTTGTTAGGGAGGTTAAATTACATCAGCAGGTTTATTGCTCAGCTCACGACAACCTATGAGCCTATTTTCAAATTGTTGAAGAAGGATGCTGCGGTCAAATGGACTGATAATTGTCAAGAAGCGTTTGATAAGATAAAAGGATACTTGTCAATCCCACCCATGCTGGTTCTACCAGAACCAGGAAGACCTTTGATTCTCTACTTGACAGTCTTGGAAAACTCATTTGGTTTTGTACTGGGGCAACACGACATCACTGGCAGAAAGGAACAGGCCATCTACTACCTTAGCAAGAAGTTCACAACTTATGAGGTTAAGTACACTCATCTGGAAAGGACATGTTGCGCCCTAACTTGGGTAGCTCAGAAATTGAAACACTATTTGTCATCCAACACTACTTACCTCATTTCGCGTCTGGATCCGTTGAAATATATTTTTCAAAAGCCTATGCCAACAGGGAGACTTGCAAAGTGGCAGATATTGCTCACAGAATTTGATATCATCTATGTGACTCGGACTGCAATAAAAGCCCAAGCATTGGCCGATCATTTAGCCGAAAACCCGGTCGACGAGAAGTACGAGCCATTGAGAACTTATTTTCCCGATAAAGAAATAATGCATATCGGTGGGATGGAGCAAATTGAAAAACTTGGCTGGAAACTTTTCTTTGATGGGGCTGCTAACATGAAAGGAGTCGGGATAGGAGCTGTGATTATTTCTGAAACCGGGCATCACTATCCTGTTACGGCTCAACTTCGGTTTAATTGCACCAATAATATGGCTGAGTATGAAGCTTGTATTTTGGGGTTAAGGCTAGCTGCAGACATGAGTATCCAGGAAATCTTGGTTTTGGGAGATTCGGATCTTCTGGTACATCAAATTCAAGGAGAATGGGAAACACGAGACCTGAAGCTCATCCCCTACCGACAATGTCTACATGATCTTTGTCAACGGTTTCTATCAGTGGAGTTCAGGCATATTCCAAGAATCCATAACGAGGTTGCCGATGTATTGGCTACCCTGGCATCAATGTTGCACCATCCGGACAAAGCTTATGTGGATCCATTGCATATTCAAGTCCACGATCAGCACGCTTACTGCAACATGGTTGAAGAAGAATTTGATGGTGAACCATGGTTCCACGACATCAAGGAGTATATCAGAATGGGGATATATCCAGCACAAGCCACAGGGGATCAAAAGAGAACCATTAGGTGGTTGGCAAATGGATTCTTCTTAAGTGGAGGAGTTTTGTATAAAAGAACACCAGACCTTGGATTATTAAGATGCATAGATGCTAGACAAGCTACGGCTGTCATGTCTGAAGTACATTCGGGAGTTTGCGGACCCCACATGAGCGGATATGTGTTGGCAAAGAAAATTCTCCGAGCTGGTTACTATTGACTTACCATGGAGCGAGATTGTATCAATTTTGTGCGCAAATGTCATCAATGCCAGATACTTGGAGATTTGATTCATTCTCCACCATCCGAGTTGCACACAATGTCGGCACCATGGCCCTTCGTCGCTTGGGGCATGGATATTATTGGACCAATTGAGCTGGCAGCATCCAATGGGCACAGGTTCATTCTGGTAGCAATTGATTATTTCACCAAATGGGTTGAGGCCAAAACATTCAAATCGGTGACCAAGAAAGCTGTGGTAGATTTTGTTCACTCAAATATCATATGTCGATTCGGAATCCCAAAGGTGATCATCACAGATAACGGTGCTAATCTTAACAGTAACTTAATGAGAGAAGTATGTCAATAGTTTAAGATTATACATCGCAATTCTACCCCATATCGGCCCAAGGCGAATGTAGCAATCGAGGCAGCCAACAAAAACATAAAGAAGATACTTCGGAAAATGGTAGAAGGTTCAAGACAATGGCACAAAAAATTACCATTTGCGTTGTTGAGATATCGCACTACTGTTCGCACTTCGGTAGGAGCAACTCCTTATTTGTTGGTATATGGCACTGAGGCGGTAATTCCTGCAGAAGTTGAAATTCCTTCTCTTCGGATCGTCGCCGAAGCTAAGATTGACGATGATGAATGGGTCAAAACCCGTTTGGAGCAGTTAAACTTGATTGATGAAAAACGATTAGCAGTAGTATGTCATGGCCAATTGTATCAAAGAAGAATAGCAAGAGCATACAACAAAAAGGTGCGCCCCCGAAAGTTTGAAGTGGGTCAACAGGTGTTGAAACGTATTCTTCCACATCAGGTTGAAGCAAAGGGCAAGTTTGCCCCGAATTGGCAAGGACCGTTCATTGTGACCAGAGTATTGTCCAATGGTGCATTATGTTTAACAGATATTGAAGGAAAATGCATAGACATGGCTATCAACTCTGATGCAGTAAAGAGATATTATGCATGATTTTTCTTTGGTATAGTTATTGAATGTTTGTATTTGGCATTATTTCAAAGATTGGAATGACGAAGGCAATTTATTCTGCTATCCAAACACTGTACCCTTTGTTCCCCCTTTTGAGCCATATTTTGTTTCTTTCCTACCCTTTTGGAATCAATAATAAAAAATAAAAATAAATAATAAAAAGAGGAAAATTATAGAAGTGAACTACGTTTGACCTGATTCCTCAAAGAGGATACGTAGGCGCCTCACGGCTCGGTCATAGGGTGCATTATATGCATAATGTGCATAAAATAAAACATCAAAAGACCCCCAATCAAGAAACTGGGGCAGGAATTGTATTGGCAATAAGAAAAATGATTCCAAGAGTAGTAATTTTAAACCCATATCAAAATTGTTTAACTTTTGATACCCTTTCATTCCAACCACATACCAAAAGACCTTTCGATCAATCTTAGAAAAATGCTGAGTCAAGCAAATGGAGGTAATTCATAACACTCTGGTCCAAACAAGAAAAAGCGATGAAAATGAGAGAGTCTTATAGGTGAAAACCCGCACGGGCACCATGAGACGACGGAAGCTGAGAGAAAGTAAAATGAGAGAGTCTTATTGGTGAAAACCTTCGCAGGCACCATAAGGCAAAAAGGAATTAAGAAATAAACAAATGAGGGAGGTTTGTCGGTGAAAACTCTTTAAGACATTGCAAGTCAAACAAGGTCCGTAAGTTGGCAAAAAGTAAAATTGGGTTATGGAAATTTTGGAAAGATTGAAAAGGAGATTGGTTAAATAGACTGGGCTGATTAATCCACAATGCATACCCTGATCATTGGTGCCAGTAACTCCAATCAGATAAGTTCCTTATTCCTATCTCCAATAATCATCCAAATTTGGATTTTTCTTTTCATTCTTAATTGTCGAAATCGTCATGTTTCGTCACTAATAATCTTACTCTTCTAAAGTTTTTGAGGTAAGTTTCGTTCCAAGCAAATAAAAAGGAATGTCAAGGTATACTACCAAGATTCAAGATTGCACAATGCAAAATACGGCCATGATAAGCGGGAAGTAATAGGATGAAAATAAGATATGGGTGTAGAAAAGTTGAATCAGAAAAGTGGTTCAGTAATGTCAGGAGAGACATATGATTACTATTGAAAGGTTTTGAAGTGAAAACAACAGTTGGGGATCCTACGGTTAAGGATCAATTATGAGGACAAAACAGTCTTTTTAACCGCTTCCAGGCAGTAAAACAGGACAAAGAGAAACCCCACCCCCAGCGAGAATGCCACAACTAACCACCATGCCTTAAACTAACAAGATTTTCCTTGATTTGAAACAGGGGCAAAAACAATATTTGTTTAAGGAAAACACCCGGTGTGAAGTATCAGTAAGAAGGCGTCCACCTGGAGAACAAGGAAGAACATTTGAAATAGCAAGCAGGCATCCACCTGGAGAACAAGGAAGAACATTTGAAATAGCAAGCATGCGTCCACCTGGAGAACAAGGAAGAACCTTTGAAATAGCAACCAGGCGTCCACCTGGAGAACAAGGAAGAACAGTTGAAATAGCAAGCAGGCGTCCACCTGGAGAACAAGGAAGAACAGTTGAAATAACAAGAAGGCGTCCACCTGGAGAACAAGGAAGAACAGTTGAAATAGCAAGCAGGCGTCCACCTGTAGAACAAGGAAGAACAGTTGAAATAGCAAGCAGGCGTCCACCTGTAGAACAAGGAAGAACAGTTGAAATAGCAAGCAGGCGTCCATCTGGAGAACAAGGAAGAACAGTTGAAATAGCAAGCAGGCGTCCACCTGGAGAACAAGGAAGAACAGTTGAAATAGCAAGCAGGCGTCCACCTGGAGAACAAGGAAGAACAGTTGAAATAGCAAGCAGGCGTCCACCTGGAGAACAAGGAAGAACAGTTGAAATAGCAAGCAGGCGTCCACCTGGAGAACAAGGAAGAACAGTTGAAATAGCAAGCAGGCGTCCACCTGGAGAACAAGGAAGAATAGTTGAAATAGCAAGCAGGCGTCCACCTGGAGAACAAGGAAGAACAGTTGAAATAGCAAGCAGGCGTCCACCTGAAGAACAAGGAAGAACAGTTGAAATAGCAAGCAGGTGTCCACCTGGAGAACAAGGAAGAACAGTTGAAATAGCAAGCAGGCGTCCACCTGGAGAACAAGGAAGAATAGTTGAAATAGCAAGCAGGCGTCCACCTGGAGAACAAGGAAGAACAGTTGAAATATCAAGCAGGCGTCCACCTGGAGAACAAGGAAGAACAGTTGAAATATCAGCAAACATGCGTCCACCTGGAGAACAAGGGAATATAATTCAAATTTCAAAGTCAAGAGCCCCCCCTGAAGAACAAAATGGCGATTTATTTTTGACATTATTGGTTGAAGTCAGGAACCCACCTATAAAATGGAGGAATACACTTAGAATCAATAAAGCAAAGGAATCCGATCGGAATCCCCAGCGGGAAACAACAAAGAATCCCAAGCAGAGGAAGGAAGTACAAGACTCGATGAAAAACAATGCAAAAAGGAAACAAGCAGGTCAAGACCGGTAGTCTGAAGAGAATACGAGACAAATCGGAAACAAAAGAGACCAAAGGGGTCACCAAGACATCAAAGCAACAAGAGACACAAAGGGCATGTTCTAGATAAGATTTTGTAATTCATATACCATGGTCTAGTCTAGCTTTTTGTTTTTCTATAAGCAGGGTGTAATAAGGAGGTCAGCAAGCAGTAAAAGCAGCACGCAACAGCAGTAACATCACAGTCCCATGGTAGTCCCAGCTACCAAAACTTCCCGAACTACATTGACCTGATTCCTTTATAGCCAAGGATAGGTAGGAAACCTTTGAAGCAGAGGTTCGGTCAAATCTTTCAAAAAATGCTTCCAACGGAGTATTCAAACAGGCAAAAATCGCTCGTATCCGCTCACTTTATCTTTGCACGAAAACTCTTCGTGTTTCCGGACAAAGAGGGGCAGCTGTGAGCACGTGATTTTTGCCTCCTACGAATTACTCCAAAATAACTCCCGAAATTTTTTCTTTAATTATGTGTTATTTTTAGGAAATATTGTACGGTTTTCTTGTTTGTTTGCGTGTGTAATTTTATTAATGCATTTAAAAATACAAAAATAATATAATGTAATATGTGTTGCATGTGCATTTAGGATTTAGTTTTTCAATTTAGGAATCAACAAGTTTTACAAAAAGAAAAATCACAAAAATATGTAATTGTTGTAATTTTGTCATTTAAATGTGCCCTTATGTGATTTCATTTTTTTTTCTCTTTTTTTTGCATGTTAATTATTGTAAGTGTTAATTAATATTTGTAGTTAGATCTTACAATTAATTAGGAATTGTATTTAAATCAGAAAATTAAAGAAGAAAAAAGAAAAGAATTCAAAAAATAAAGAAGGATTCGGACTGGGCCAATTTTTAAAAGAAAATCAGGCCCAAAGGTTACACCTCCTATCCGGCCCAGATCTGCCAACCCAAAAAACCATCAAACGACGTAGTATAGGGCAAAAGCTACGTCGTTTTGATGATGCCCATCCAGGTAATTTCCAGACAATCAAACGACGCCGTATTGGTATTTTTTATCTGAACCGTTGATCAAATAGATCCAACGGTCCAGTTCAGATCTTTAATTAAACCAAACGACGTCGTATGATTGAATTTAATCGGGGCCGTACATTGATTTTTGATCTGATGGTTCCAGGTCAGTCCTCTATACCCGACCCACCTGCATCTGAGACCGACCCAATCCCCACTAAAACCAAAACGGCACCGTTTAGTTAAAAGAATTGATCCCGACCGTAGATCTTACCTGATCCAACGGACGAGATCAGACCACCCCTCCCCTATATAAGTTAAATTCATACCCCAGCCCCCTAACCAAACACCCCCCTCCCTCTCCTGTTCATCATCGTCCCTAAGATGATGCCCCCAAACCCTAGCCGCCCTAGCTCCCCCTCGCCTGAAACCCGGCGGCAACTACGCTGCCGGTCACCAAACTAACACCCTAAGACCACCTGACCATCCTCTATCCAAATCTGGTAACCACTAAGCTCGAATCTTCCTGGAGTTTCTCGAATCTTCATTTGAAGATTTGAGCCAAACTCAGATCCAAACCAACTAGTCCCTAATTAACACCATAGCACCCCCTAACCGCCCTCGTTACAGATCTGTTAGTTGTTCACCTCGAATCACCCTACATCGTCTCGAATCTTCAATCGAAGATTCGAGCATAACTTAAACCTACCCCAATGCACCCCAAACCCACACCAGTCACTCTCCTAACCTCACTTGTAACCAAACCAAACTTGGTTTGGTTCGAATCTGACTAGAAACGGTTGAGCCCTAAATCAGACCTTCAAGAACACTAAAATCCCAAATTTTGGATTCTGCACAAATTGAATAGAAGGTTGGGGTCTAATCGACCTTAATCGAAGTATTTTCAGTTGAGAATACTTCGACAAAGGTCTGTTTGATTTCAAAATGTCCGAATCAGAGTTTCAAAGAATGGGTCCGTATTGATTCTGTTATTATGAGGTATTTTTATTCTTTCCTTCGTGTTTGTTTTCATTATTTACGTATCTGTTTATTTACTTTGTTGATTTTGGTTGTTGTTAAGTCACACTGACTCAATTTATTTTCAAAGGACCTTTTATTTGGTCCAATTTTTTCTGTTATTTATATTCGTCTTAACTGTATGTGTTATAAATGGTGAAATCGAGTCCTAAATTGCGTCGCTTACTTAATTCCCTGTTAGTCTATAAATTCGTCAATAACACTGTTTGATAGTTGCTTTTTTACTAATTTGTTTAAGTGTTAATTGTAATGTGCAGTCGATTAATAAGTGGTGTCGATTAATTAGTTTCCGTTAAATCCTTGATTCTAGCAATAATCCTGAAATTATTTGAATTGCTTGTTTTCATTGTTTGCTGATCAATGTCAGCTATAATATGCAATCATTTGATTAAGCTTCATTGATTAGTCTGTCTGTATAGACTGAATCATTCAACATTCTGTTTGGTTTTAATTCTGATTGTTAATTACCCGATTAGTTAAAATTCTGTAAATATTGTTCTGAATTGGAAATCTAATGTTTTTCTGCATTAAAACCTTAGGATTTGGTTATAGCTGTTCAATCAGAAACTAGTGTTGATAATTAAGTTTGAACAGATTATAAAATCTGTTTTGTATTGGATTCTGATTTTGTATTAGGGGCAGTATTTTGAGATTTTTTAGAAGTACTTAAGGGTTAGTTTGGGGAAAATAAACTACATGAATACTTGTTTAAGGGCTGCTGAATATTCAAACTTGTTAGTGGACTGATTTGAGACATTCCTAAGTGGGTTTGTGTAAAGATAATAGACAACTAATGGTAGGGTTCAATAATGTGTTTGTTTAAAGAATACTGGGGAACAAAAGAAGATGGGGGGGGGGGCTGAAATTAAGGGAAAAGTTGTCCTTACTGGCTGATTAATTAGAAAAAGCAGTTATAGTGGCAGATTCAATGGAAAAAACTGATTTGAAAAGAAAAAGAGGGTTCGGGCATTAGGCTGAAGGAAGGGGAAATAAGTTGTATAAGAGGGGGGTGTTGGGACTGATTTCAGGGGATATACAAAAAAAAAGAAGGGAGACAAAGAAGAGAGACAGAATATACAAACAGAGAAAAAGAAAGGGAGAAAATCAGAAAAGTAAAAACAGAATTTTACATTAGAAGTTAGTGTTAAGGCTGATTTTAGGAGATTGAGAGTTTCAGTTTGCCTTTCCTAAGTTTTAAAAATCAGAAATACTGTTTCCTTGCATCTGTTCGGGTTTGTTTAGTGATATTGTTTGGTTTGAGTCTGAAATTTCCTAAGATTTCTGCTACTGTTCGTCTGGTTTTCACGGGTCTTGCTGGTTTGTTCAAATCTGCTGAATTGATTAGCATTTTTCTGCTGTTGGGTTTCTGTTGCTGTTGTTGCTGAAATATTACCTCTTTTACCATCATTTTCAGGTATATATCTGTAGACTCATGTCATGAAAAGCTTCAATATTGCAAATAAATGATGTTTGGAATTGCAATTATGTCCTCTACTCATTCAAATCTATTAGTTAAGTTTCAGGTTTTTTTTTAGTTAGCTAATGTAGTATTATACTTGACATGAGAGCTATTAGCCAACTGGCCTTTTGGAGTAGTATAAACTCTGCTGTAATCTTATTTATTCTGAAGTTTAGTGGTAACATTTATTTTCGAATTGTCAAGATAGGCAACACGGCAGAAAGCTGACCATTAATTAAATTTTGTAATCTTGTTGGCTAAGTATAGGATAGTATGGAAATATCAAGGAACCACATTACTAGTATATCTCGTCAAGCATCCGATTTTTGTTTAAAGCTAGATGATGTAAGTTGTTTCTTGTTCGTATATGGCATGATAACGGTTATGTGTATAACTATAGGTGAGAGGTGAATTGATATAATCCGTTACATTTAAGATATTGGAATATTACGGATGGTTCAGATGTATAATTACGTTACATGTAATGTCATTTTATTAAATCAATTTGTAGATTAGTTCTCTTTCTTAATAACAAATGGCCCATTTATTTTAGGAATGCGATTAGCTCATTTCTTAAAAATAGTATATAAAATAATGTCAATGATTTTACAAAGTGTAGATTTAGTATTTGTAAATAGCTTGCATAAGCCGAGAAAAAAAATTGGTTTAATTTTACCTATCCCAAATTCAATCATCGTAAGCAAATTAACCAAATAATTTGACCTTTGGACTAAAAACTAGTTGTGTAGAAGAAGGTCGGATTTATAAATACTAAAATGCAACATTTAAGTCAAAGATATACAAACTAGAGTTCGCTCTGAATAGAACAATGAAAATTCTTCGAAAACTATTAGTTTGCTTATCAATTAATTCTTTCCTAGTTTTGCACGTAATTCGCTTTTTTCAAACATATACACTTAGTCTTAAGCCTAGGAAAATAACAAATAAATTGTGCATATAATTATCAAGTACTAAAAATACATAAACAAAATACGAATACTGTATTCACGATAAAAATGGTAAATTTAGTTGCACGTTATTTATTTTTCATATCATTAATTCTTTAAATTTAAATAGTTTTGAGGTATATAATTCATACGTTTAAAATATAACCTGTGGTCAACACCTAATAAATTTAGATTTCTTTTCAAGAAATTTGGAGGAGTCCCAATCGGTGATTTCCCATGACTTTCATATTTAAAAATAGATGGATATAATAAAAATTTGTAGAAATTTTATATTACCATCAAGAATATTTTGTGTAATTAGGGATACGTTCGCGTGACCTAATTACATTTCTAAAAGCAATTCGGATTATGCGTTCGCGCAACTTCGAGCAAATTTTTTAATAAAAAGGGGGTTCTTCGGAGGATATTAAATTAATTTCATATAACTCGAGATGTGCAGTTCACTATTTAATCATACAAGAGTGACGAATGTTCGTAATTTTATTTTAAGCACAATTTCGGCCATAATTTTTTTTATATAATAAAAAATATAAAAAATATTATCAATCTTATTATGTACACGTATGCATGAATTCTTTACATTTATAAAAAATATATAATACGAATATATGTACGCGTGATTCGTTTCAAGAAAGGTCTATAATTGTAAACAATCTAAACAAAAGCAGTAACCAATTCATGCAACAAGAAAAATGTATTTAGTAAATCAAGATAATTAGGCCAAGTATAAAAATGGTTAAGCGACCGTGCTAGAACCACGGAATTCGGGAATGCCTAACACCTTCTCCCGGATTAACAGAATTCCTTACTCGGATTTTTGGTTCGCAAAACGACAAACAGAGTCATATTTTCCTCGATTCGGGATTAAGACCGGTGACTTGGGACGCCATAAAATTCCCAAGTGGTGACTCTGAAATAAATAAACAAATCCCATTTCGATTGTCCTTTAATTGAAAAAAAAAACTCCTTCACCCTTCGCGGGGGCGGAAAAAGGAGGTGTGACACTAGCAACTAAGGTTGTCCATGTTGTTATTTCCTTATAAAATAGTTCTAAGCAAGTGTGTATGATCCTTGAATCCTACTGAGGTTCATATTGAGGGTATGGATGTCCATAATGTTAATCAAAGGTGCAACGACCTTAAGTCACTCTAAAAGGTTTAGAACGTGATTCTATGAGTCTAGAATGCATTGTATATTATCTATTTTACTCTACCGAGCTGCGATATAGTTGGCCGGGTACGACACCTATTGTGCAACCATTAATCAGTTGGGTTTATTGAGCTCCACGTGGCAGGGTACGATTCTACCGAGCCTTATGATGGCCAGGTATGTTTTTACCGAGTCCTCTTTGAGGCCGGGTACGATATGATGATGAGGACGCCCATAGAGGCGAATGTTTTTAAAAGTTTATGTATATATATGTATTATGCATTTCATATCAGTAGCCCCCAGAGGCACTCAAATGTTACAGGTTGTATCTCTTCTCTCTCTCTCTTTACATTACTGTTCTTGTTTATGCTTTCTTGCCTTACATACTCGGTACTTTATTCGTACTGACGTCCCTTTTACCTGGGGATGCTGCGTTTCATGCCCGGAGGTCCCGATAGACAGGTTGACATTCCTCCTAATAGGCTATCAACTCAGCGGAAGGTGTTAGTGCACTCCACTTGCTCCGGAGCTACCTATTTGGTCAGTATGATTTGGACATGTATTGATTGGTATGGCGGGGCCTTGTCTCAACCTTTATGATGCATATGTACTCTTAGAGGCTTGTAGATAGATGTCATATATATGAAAGATTGTATGGACTTATCGTCCTATGTTCAGTGTACAAGTGTTCATTTTGGTCTTATACGACCGTATGTCACATGTATAAGTTTGTATTACATGTTGGGTCGTCCTATGTCAAATATTCCCTTATGTTTTATTCTGGTTATATCATGGCAGCCCATCTGGCCCATTTACCCATGATGGTATGATAAGAAAGATACATTACATTTGTACTCGGTAGAGTAAAGTACCGGGTGCCTGTTGTGGCCCTCCGATTTCAGTCGTGACAACCTGGAAACTTGTTTTGAACGTAGAGATAATATAGCCCCAAGGCATTGTAGATAGACCCCGGATGAGGTACGCCTGGACTTGAATATCCCCTATGGTTAAGAAACCAGGAAAACATTTAACTTGATCTGAAGGCGAAAGATAGCCCTAAGGCTTTATTCGTAGCTTTTTGAGCAGGAGTTGGCTCGAGCTTAGGTAGCTCGAGGTCCAAAAAATCGGGTATACGATCCGCACTTGTAATAGCCAAAATTCTCGAGGTAGGGTACCACCTCTAGATCATACCCATATGAGTAGGTTTTTAGAGCTTATCTTCTTCTTGGAAGAGGTCCTCGGGACTGGGTACCATCTCTAGGCTTATAATAATATAAATGGCTTCTTGGAGCCTATCTTCTTTTTGACAGAAGTCCTCGAGATCGGGTACATTCTCGAGGCTTGTAATGATGTCAATGGCTTCTTGGAGCCTATCTTCTTTTTGACAGAAGTCCTCCAAATCTGGTACCATCTCGAGGCTTGTAATGATGTCAATGGCTTCCTGGAGACTATCTTCTTTTTGATAGAAGTCCTCGAGATCGGGTACCATCTCGAGACTTGTAATGATGTCAATGGATTCCTGGAGCCTATCTTCTTTTTGACAGAAGTCCTCGAGATCGGGAACCATCTCGAGGCTTGTAATGATATGGGGGTTTTTTGATCCCCGAAATATCATATGGCAGCATTAATTGCATGACATGGTTATGAAGCAACCAAGGCAGTTACGTTGGTACATCTTCCCAAAGTGAAAAATGGCTTAGTTAGCCTTTTTAATTGGCCTTTGAGATGGGTGGATAGTCGCTGCTTTCTCCACATATAGGGTTGTATTCCTTCTTTTCAGGATTCTGCTATTCCGAGTAGTTATCCTCCTCTATAGAGCTTTCCTTCCCTGCATTATGACCTTCACCTTTTCAACTTTGAATCCCTTGCTCGAATTCCCTAGTTTTACCAAAATTATGGCTGCTACACCAGGGTCCGCTCGGTAAGGAGAGGGGAGTTCCGCTCCTAAATTCTTTTTGAGCCAAAATGCTCGGGGTCATTGGGAGTATGCCTCGAAGTTTATTTCTTTGATAGGAGAGGGTCACCTTGAGTTAGTGAGGAAATACTGCAGATGGGGGAAAAGGTAGTACTGCGGGTACCTTCCCCAGGAGAGAGCATCATGGATCACGCTGAGTGGTTATTGAACGTGTACATGTACCCGTTCACGATGGGCGCTCCTGATAGGGTTGTGCTTGACTTCTGTCGAAAGTACCAGGTTACCTTGGCATAGGTTTACCCGTCATTTTGGAGGGTGGTGTTGATGATTAGGTTCTTTGCGGAAGAAGCAGGGCTCGAATTTACTCTTAGTCATCTCATCAGGCTGTATCGGCCTTTTCACCATCGGGGTTTACTGACCCTACGATGCCCACCACGCCTTTCGTTGTTGATGATAGAGAAGATAGGGATCGGGGATGGATGAGCCAATTCGACTGAATACGAACTATCGATGTTATCCTGTGGAGTTTTTGCTATTTCCTGAGGAATGGAACTTTATGCGTAAGTGATATACTTGTGCCTTTGTAGTTTTGCTTATGGCGCAGGCGGGTTATGTAAATGCACCTTCCTTTCCTGTTTTGCAGCAATTTTATGGATGCCGTGCAAGGTCCCCGACCTGACGGATTGGGCTAGAGAGGAGAGGCCAAACACCATGGTACGTACTATGTGATTTGCTCCTTTTTTTGAAGGGCACTTTCTTTTTACGTGTACTAACTCCATCACCGTAAGCATCGGAGAATCCTCTAAGATGAGACCGAGCCCTCTCCATTTACCGTGAAAATGGTAATAACAATTAAATTTAATTTTGTGGTTCTAAAAATACGTAATCTATTTTTATGTTAGTTGTTAGGCAATGGATCCTAAGTAAAAAGATTGGAAGGCAAGAATATAGCTTAAAAACAGTGTGATAGCCAAATTAAACGGCTGGATATCGGGACCTCGAGCTGTCATTTATGGGGCCTCGAGGTCAAGTTGGGTGGCCAGATTAGAGCGACTGAGGGAAGATTAACAATTATGAGAGCTACGGTTGTGGCTCTTTATGATCAATGGTAAGCAATAAATTAAGAACAATAAATACAAAATGACGAATATAAGCAATAAATGGAAGTAATGAGACTACGAGAATATGTTAGAGAGCAGAGAGAATGTTCTTGTAAATTCAATATTAAGCATTAGATGTATACAAAATGACAAATATCCCCTTTATATATGAGGGGGAATCCCTACATAGTACAAATACATTTATTACAAAGATATGGAGTTGCTACAGCCAGTCAATGCCATGATGCGGGCTTAGGCTAGCATGACAGACTTTGTCAGCTCTAGTTACGCGCCTTGGGAACTTCCCACTTTTTCACCATAACCGCCGATCTATACATCCCCGAAGTCGGGTATCGATAGCCCCTTGGGGGTCAATCTCGATCATAGCCTCGAGCATTTGAAAATGCGCCTATGAGGCATCGTAATGACGAAAAATTGGACCCTCCGCTTTTACCGTATATAGATAGTCCTCGCTTTTCTTAGAGTGGAACGATAAGAAATGACTTTGATATCCATCTCTTCAAACTCCCCGTGATGATGTCATACTTATGATGTAAGCCTTTGTGATAACCGAGGTGTCCCGTTGGTTCATCTTTCCAGAATCATTCAATGCACTGCATATTCTTATTCTCCAAAGCGATAATATCGCTGTCGGTCCAGCTCCCAAAAATGGATTGATTGCGCCTGGCGATATGCCTTTCAAAGACATTGATGGCACCATCGGTTACGCTGCCACTTTTTCTATAAATGGAGGCCTTCTTAAACCAACTTTTCATTCAAATGTTTTCTAACGGCCTTTCACCCCTTCCTTCTCTTCATCCTCATCCATTGGCATTTCTCATGCTTGAGGCCCGTGGCCTTAAGGTTATATGGCATCGTTCTCACCAGTCTTGCCATGGCCTTTTTCTGGGGCTTTCTCTTACCGAGCTAGATTGTACTGATTTGTTGTTGTTGTTATTGTTGTTGTTGTTGTTGACTCGAGGTGATGAGAGAGAAATCTGAAATTACCCTCACATTAGAGGATATGCGGACTATGAACTTCTACAGATCTCTCCTGACTACCCGGTACGACGCCTCACTCCTTTTGTTTTCCATGGAGTGAGGTGGTACTATCCACTAAATGTTGTATCTCGCACCGGTGTAACGTCTCAAGAAGTGACTTCACAATAGTAGTGCTGGCGAAATCCATACTAGCCAGATTTTTCACCCAACCACTTCTTCATCCTTTTCTGCTTCTTCCGCATCACTTTCCTCTTCTCCATCTTCTCCCTTGAGGATGACATTTTTGGAAGATCGAGACGAGGCCCCCGAGGAGGTGGTGCTCGAAGATACTGCCGCAGAGGATGCACCCCCGAGGATAGATTAGACTCTTGGCTTTTATTGTATATGTATCTTTTTTTGCTTCTTTATTTCTGTCTAAGAACCCATCGTGGGATTTTGTAATCATATGTAAGGACCCTTCGTGGGCTTTTGTAATCATATTCTTATGAATACAAAGATGTTTCTTCAATTTGCGTCTGATATATGCTATATTTCTTTTTATCTGCGTTTGTGAAGAATCTGAATGCATGACTCCACCGATTGGTGCGAATATCGAGCCCAGGTGCAAGTATTTCTTCTAGCTCATGATTGATTAACAGGATTCTACGTAGAACCTTTTGCCATTACTTGGACTAAGCCCGTATCGGTTTGATAAACTCGGATCATCGGGATCCCTGACTTAGAGTTGAATGAGAGTAGGGCTTCGAACTTTCAGTACGAGACTTAGCCTTTTAGACCCTGCGATAGTCCTCGATGGGGGGGGGGGTTTCTCGGACTCGGGCTACATGGAAACATGTTTTGAACTCTGTGTAGATTGCCTTGAGGCATTGCAGATAGATCCCGGATGAGGGCTTACTCGGTTTAGATGGTACCTCGAGGCCAAGCCCATATGATTAGGTTTTTAGAGCTTATCTTCTTTTTGAGAGAGGCCCTCGAGATCGGGTACCATATCGAGTCTCGCAATGTTATTAATGGCTCCTTAGAGAATATCTTCTTCTTGGTGGAGGTCCTCAAGATCGGGTACCATCTCGGGACTTGTAATGATGCCAACGGCTTCCTAGAGCCTATCTTCTTTTTGGCGAAGGTCCTCGAGATCGGGTACCATCTCGAGTCTCGCAATGATATTAATGGCTCCTTAGAGAATATCTTCTTCTTGGTGGAGGTCCTCGAGATCGGGTACCATCTCGGGACTTGTAATGATGCCAACAACTTCCTGGAGCCTATCTTCGTTTTTGGCGAAGGTCCTCGAGATCAGGTATCATCTCGAGGCTTGTAATGATATTGATGGCTCCTTAAAGCCTTTCTTCTTTTTGGAGAAGGTCCTCGAGATCGGGTACCATCTCGATGCTTGCAATGATATTGATGGATACTTAGAGCCTTTCTTCTTTTTGGTGGAGGCCTTCGAGATTGGGTACCATCTCAATGTTTGGTTGATGCGGGGGTCTCTGACCCGAAAACATCATATGGCGGCATCAAGTTTATGACATGGTTACAAAATGACCAAGGCAATCCCGCTGGCACATCTTCCCAAAGTGATAAAAGCTTTAGCCGGTATTTTTAATCGGCCTTTGAGGCAGGCGGGTAGTCGCTGCTTTTTCCATATATAGGGTTGTCTTCACCCTTTTAAAGATTCCACTATTCTGAATGGTTATCCTCTTTTATAGAGTTCTCCTTTCCCACGTTAGGTCCTCCATCATTTCAATTTTGATGCCCTTGCTCAAATTCCCGCTCCAATTCTCTAGTTTTACCACAGTCATGGCTACTACATCAGGGTCCGCTCGGCAAGAAGAAGGGATTTCTGCCTCTAGGCATTTTGTTTCGAGGGGGGATCTATTGTCAGAAAAGACTTCCAACGTTCGAGGTCATTGGGAGTATGCCTCGAAGTTTATTTCTTTAATAAGAGATGAGCACCTTGAGTCGGCGAGGAAGGACTGTGGATGGGGGGAAAGGTAGTATTGCGGGCACCTTCCTCGAAGGAGAGCATCATGGACAATGCCGAGGGGTTTTTGAACATGTACACGTACCCCTTTACGTTGGGCCCCCTTGATAGGGTTGTGCTCGACTTCTGTCTAAAGCACAAGGTTACCTTGGCGCAGACTCACCCGTCATTTTGGCGGATAGTATTGATGATGAGGTTCTTTGCTGAAGAAGCAGGTCTTGAATTCACACTTAGTCATCTCATCAAGATGTACCGACCCTTTCACCATCGAGGTCTGCTAACCCTGCGATGCTGATCCACCACACATTTTGTCGTTGATGATGAAGAAGATGGAAGATCGGGGATAGATGAGCCGATTCGTCCGCATACGGACTATCGATATTGTTACAACCCATATCCACATGTGTTAGTTCATGCCATATATTAGTTAACATAAATCCAAGAAGGAATTATCTTTGAGATGATAAGAAGTCAATCCTATTGGTCTTAAGTGATACAAGAGTGTATAAGGGTGATTAACCAGTATTAGAAGTTAAACGAATCAAGGATGTTGTAACTCGTATTTTCAGGTAATCTAGCGGTGCTTAATACACTCAAGAGGTCATTTATTAAGGTATTTTAATCATATAATATCCGTATCATAAGTCTTGAAGTCAAACGAGTTATGAAACAAAAGTCGACAAAAGTTGTCGCAACTTAGGTTCATAATTTTACTTAAACATTAGGTCAAATGTTTCTAATCTTTTCTCATAATTTACAAGGAATTACGGGGTGATCTACCCACCAAATTAAAGATCTATGAGTCTAGTTTCCAACGCATTAAACCGTTCATCGATACGATCTCGGAGTAGAGAGATATTCGCGTTTTCGCGAGACTGCGCCAAGCACCTCTCTATGGGGCCCACTAAGTCGGTTTAAGATATTTGGACCTATATAGGATGACTCCAACCCGTTTTAAGTCATTTCTTTTCACTATTTTCAGACCTTAGAACCCTAGGAACATCCTCTCAAGGTTCTCTCAAGATTCAAGACCCAAAAAAGGGCAAACAACACAAATCAAGTGTCGGGAATTCCGTGGCGCTAGTAAGTCTCTTGTTCTTCTTGTTGTTGCTCATTTTTGTGTCGTTCCAGCTCGTGTGGGAGGTGGTTTTAAAGGGTTTATGTTCTGTAAATACTCCCTCATGTTCTTAATATCAATCCTAGGTGATTTCAAGCCTTCTAAAGTGATTCTAGTGCCGAAAAACACTAATTGATCGCTAGTTTCGTTTTTTTTGTTGTGTGGCAGCATTGGAGGGATATTTCATGGAAATTTAAGGTCAAATTGGAGTTGTTCTTTCTGTATAAAGGTAAGGAACCTCTTACTCTATATGTATTTAAGATTATCCAAGTTGCGGCTAAGCCATTGAAGCTAGAACTTGTGAGATATATATCGAAAGGTTTGGTAGTAATGTTATTGTTTTGTGGACTGTTTTGCGTTGTTGTTGGGCTGCGTATTTTACTACTATCTTGTGGAGTTTTGGAGGAGGAAGGGTGTGGGGAAACACCATATATATGTAGGGTTATGGGCTGATAGTTATTCGTAACATTTCCAGATTGTTTGACACGACTACGGTGGTCGTCGTATGTATGGAGTGATTAGGCTGTGTGTGGACTATATTGGGAGGCTCAATATGTTTATTATTGATGTTGTTTGGGCTGTTTGGTGACTATTTTGAATGGTGTGAGGTCATATATATAGGGGAGGTGCTGTCCGTTTCATCGTAAAATAGGTTGTGGTCGATACATAATAGTTATGACGCTTAAATGATAACGATAGTATCGTTTCTCTTATTGTAGACTAAGGAGTTTTGACAATTGCATAGCTTGAGATTGGGGCAGTATATACAAGGTATGTGAGGCTATCCCTTTCCTTCTTTTGCACGACTCCGATTGTACATAATGTAATGAACGATCTTCCAAGATACTCTACTCTTAGAAGCTAGCAGTACTTACATTGTTTTCCCTCTTATGGAACGATTGATGTTAATGTTGCTTCTCTTAGTCTTATGTTATCAATGTTGTTGGTACTTCCTAATTCTTATAAGGTTCATAGTGAAGAGTTAGTCCTAATAACGTGTACAGAGGATACCGACCTTACATCACTCCGAAAGGTTTAGAATGTGATTCCATGAGTCGAGCATGCATTATATATATGTATCTATTTTACTCTACCGAGCCACGCTATAGTTGGCCGGGTACGGCACCTATTGTGCAACCACTGATCAGTTGGGTTTTACCGAGCTCCACGTGGCCGGGTACGATTCTACCGAGCCTATTATGGCCGGGTACGATATGATGATGATGATGCCCACAGAGGCGAATGCTTTAAAGGTTTATGTATTTATACATATGTATCATGCATTTCATGTAAGTAGCCCTCAGAGGTACTAAGATGTTACAGGTTGTATATTCTCTATCCTTGCTTACATTACTGATCGCATTTATGGTTCCTTGCCTTACATACTCAGTACTTTATTCGTACTGACGTCCTTTTATTTGTGGACGCTGCATGTCGTGCTGCAGGTCCTGATAGACAGGCAGGTGCAGCTCCCCCACCACAGTAGACTGTCCAGTTCAGCGGTGATTGGCGAGATCCCTTCTCCGGACTTGCCTTGGTCTTGGTATGCAATTTTTGTTATAGACATTATGGGTATGTCGGGGCCCTGTTCCGGCTATGTTGCAACACTTATGTTCTTTTAGAGGCTCATAGACAGGTGTCGGCTCATGTATAGTTTGGTATGCCTTGTAGGCTAGTTTTTGTTGTATAGTCTTTCATAGTAGCGTGGTAGCTCATACCTTATATGTAGTTTCTTGATTGTCTGGTCATCCCCTGCTATGTATATTCATGCCATCATATTTTATTGCTGGTTGTCCATGATCTAGGTCTACCATTTATATTGATCTCTTTAGCCTTAAAAGATAATAATGAAGGTTAGATGAAATGTACGTTGGTGCTCGGCAAGTGTGGTCGGGTGCTAGTCATGGCCCTTCAGTTTGGGTCGTGACAAACTTGGTATCAGAGCAAGTCTGTCCTAGGGGTTGTCTATGAGCCGTGTCTAGTAGAGTCTTGATTATGGATGTGTAGCGCGCCACATTTATAATCAGGAGGCTACATGACATCTAGGGTTGTTACCTTCTTCCTGAATCTAGATCGTGCGTAGAGTTGAGTCGTAAGTGTTTGTCTCTAATATTCACCTTGTTTTTTTCAGTGATGCCTTCGACTAGGAAGCAAACGATTAGTAGACGGCTTGATACAGCAGCGGGAGAGGGTACCAGTCAGGTGCCCCAAGTCAGAGCAGGACAAAGTGAGGCTCAAAGTGAGATGCCCTCTCATACCTCATCTACTCCATCTCCTCCAGAGGATATTAGAAGGCACCCAGCGCCTCCAGTTCCTCCGTCTGGCACTCCAGACCAGGATATGCGGAGTGCTTTGCAGTTATTGACTAGCTTGGTAGCTGCTCAGGCTCAGAGGCAGAATACAGGTGCTGCTGAGAAACCAGTTAGTACAAGAGTTCGTGATTTTATTAATTTAGACCCTCCAGTGTTTACCGGATCAGACCCCAAGGAGGACCCACAGACTTTTATTGACCAGGTTCATCGTACACTTCGGGTTATGCATGTTAGTGATACAGAGGCAGTAGAGTTGGCTTCTTATCGGCTACGGGATTTAGCGGTTCTCTGGTATGATAGTTGGGAGAGATCCAGGGGTCCGAACCCTCCTCCAGCTGTGTGGAAGGAATTTTCTGAGGCCTTTCTTCGTCACTACTTGCCAGTTGAGATACGACGAGCTAGAGCTGATAAGTTCTTGAACCTTAGACAAGGTAATATGAGTGTGCGAGAGTACAGTATGCAGTTTGATTCTTTGGCAAGGTATGCTCCCCATATGGTGGCCGAGATGAGTGATAGGGTGCATATGTTCGTGAATGGGTTGGGACCACATCTGATAAATGAGTGTACGACAGCCTCCTTGGTGGAGGGCATGGATATTTCCCGTATTCAAGCTTATGCCCAGACCCTAGAGGATCGTAAGCGCCAGCAGAGGGCAGTTAGGGAGCAGGATAGAGGCCAGCATAAGAGGGCAAGATTTGCAGGGTATTCTGATGACTTCAGAGGCCGCATCAGGCCACAGTTTTCGAGGAGTTCGGCGCCACCTGTAGCTAGTGCTCCTCCACAGTTTCAGAGGCCTCGATATGATCGATCCTATTCTGGTCCAGGTCAGAGTTCGCGGGCATCTGGCTCGCAACATCCCAAGGATACTAGTCAGATGAGACCCCCAACACCACATTGTGATCAGTGCGGCAAGGCCCACTTTGGACTGTGTCGTCGAGGTTCTGATGCATGCTATTCGTGCGGGCAGCCTGGCCATATGATGCGGGATTGTCCTAATAGAGGAGGTGATGGTATGGCTCAGCCGACTGGATCTGTGTCTGGTTCTTCCTCATCAGTTCGACCTCCAGCACGGGGTTTTCAGCAGTCGACAGGTCGTGGTAGGGGTAGAGGTGCAGTGCCGAGTTCGAGTGGTGCTCAAAATCGAACCTATGCTCTAGTAGGTCGACAGGATCTCGAGTCGTCTCCAGATGTTGTTACAGGTATTATATCTGTGTTTTCTTATGATGTATATGCGCTGATTGATCCGGGATCTACATTATCATATGTTACACCCTTTGTGGCTAATAAGTTTGGCATTGAACCTGAATTGATAAGTAAACCCCTCGCGGTATCTACTCCGATAGGAGATTCTGTGATTGCTAGAAGGGTATATAGAGGTTGCACTGTGATGATTTGTAGTCGTCAAACCTCGGCAAATTTATTTGAGTTAGAAATGGTTGATTTTGATGTGATAATGGGAATGGACTGGTTGGCCTCATGCTATGCAAATGTTGACTGTCGTACGAAGATGGTTAGGTTCCAATTTCCGGGTGAACCCGTCATTGAATGGAAAGGGAACATTGCTACACCGAAAGGTAGGTTTATTTCCTATCTTAAGGCAAGGAAAATGATCTCAAAAGGTTACATTTATCATCTCGTTCGCGTTAGGGATGTGGAGGCGAAACCGCCTACTTTACAATCAATCCCTGTGGTCAACGAATTCCCAGATGTTTTCCCAGATGAACTCCCAGGCCTTCCTCCTGAAAGGGAGATTGAGTTTAGCATTGATGTGTTGACACTCAACCGATCTCTATTCCTCCATACAGAATGGCCCCGGCAGAGTTGCGAGAGTTGAAGGTGCAGTTGAAGGACTTGCTGGATAAGGGCTTTATTAGGCCTAGCACTTCACCTTGGGGTGCACCAGTCCTATTCGTGCGGAAGAAAGACGGGTCGTTACGGATGTGTATCGACTATCGACAGTTGAATAAGTCTACTATAAAGAACAAGTATCCACTTCCAAGAATTGATGACCTGTTTGACCAACTCCAGGGTGCCAAGTATTTCTCCAAGATTGATTTACGTTCAGGGTATCATCAGGTAAGGGTTAGGGAGAAAGATATTCCAAAGACGGCCTTCCGGACAAGATATGGGCACTTTGAGTTCTTGGTGATGTCGTTCGGGCTAACAAATGCCCCAGCAGCTTTTATGGATCTCATGAATACTATATTCAGGCCCTATCTTGATGTGTTCGTGATTGTATTCATTGATGACATTCTAGTGTATTCTCGTTCGGAGGCGGAACACGCGGGCCACTTGCGGATAGTATTACAGACGCTTCAGGATCGTAAGTTATATGCTAAGCTCTCCAAATGTGAATTCTGGCTGAACTCAGTAGCATTCCTTGGCCATGTGATATCTGATGAGGGTATTAGTGTCGACACTCAGAAGATCGATGCAGTAAAGAATTGGCCGAGACCTACAACACCATCAGAAGTCCGCAGCTTCCTAGGACTAGCAGGATATTATAGGCGGTTTGTAGAAGGATTTTCCTCTATATCATCACCATTGACTAAGTTAACACAAAAAGCTACCAAATTCCAGTGGTCTGACACTTGTGAACGTAGTTTTCAGGAGCTGAAGAATCGATTGACATCTGCACCAGTGCTCACTCTTCCTGAAGGAACAGAAGATTATGTGGTATATTGTGATGCCTCAGGTATAGGTTTGGGGTGCGTATTGATGCAGCGTGGGAATGTGATTGCTTATGCATCAAGACAATTGAAGAAGCATGAAAAGAATTATCCAACCCATGATTTGGAATTGGCTGCAGTAATATATGCTTTGAAGATATGGCGGCACTACTTATACGGCGTCCATGTTGACATCTACACAGATCACAAGAGTTTACAATACATCTTCAAGCAGAAAGAGTTGAATTTGAGGCAGCGTAGGTGGCTTGAATTATTGAAAGACTACGACGTCGAGATATTGTATCATCCCGGTAAAGCCAATGTTGTGGCAGATGCTCTCAGCCGTAAATCAATGGGAAGCTTAGTACATATTGAGGCAGGTAGATGGGGGTTGATTAAAGAGATTCATCAGCTAGCCAATATGAGAATCAGATTGTTAGACTCTGATGACGGAGGTGTTACTGTACAGAATACATCAGAATCATCTTTGGTAGCCGAGGTAAAAGCACGACAATATGAAGATCCTATCTTAGTACGATTAAGAGAAAGCATTCAACAGTGTAAAAGTATGGCTTTTAGGATCGGAAAAGATGGGGCACTGAGATACCAGAGCCGATTGTGTGTGCCTAATGTGGCAGGGTTGCGAGAGAAGATTATGAATGAGATTCATCAATCCCGATATTCCATCCATCCCGGCTCGACAAAGATGTATCATGATGTCAAGGAGCAGTATTGGTGGGATAATATGAAGAAGTCTATTGCTGAATTTGTAGCCCAGTGTCCCAATTGTCAACAAGTAAAGATAGAACATCAGAAACCCGGTGGATTGCTTCAAAATATAGAGATTCCGACCTGGAAGTGGGAGGTGATTAATATGGACTTCATTATTGGATTACCTCGCTCTTATCATAAGTTTGACTCTATCTGGGTGATAATTGATCGACTTACAAAATGTGCCCATTTTCTGCCAGTAAAGACAACTTACGCGGCTGAAGATTATGCAAAGTTGTATATCAAGGAGATTGTTAGGCTTCATGGTGTGCCCATATCTATTATATCAGATCGAGGAGCTCAATTTACGGCTAACTTTTGGAGGTATTTCCAGAAGGGTTTAGGCACACAGGTAAATCTCAGCACTGCATTTCATCCGCAGACTGACGGACAGGCTGAACGTACCATTCAGACGCTGGAAGATATGCTACGAGCATGTGTTCTAGATTTTAAGGGGAATTGGGATGATCATCTTCCACTCATAGAATTCGCCTATAACAATAGCTACCATTCCAGTATTAAAATGGCCCCATACGAGGCACTATACGGGAGGAGATGTAGATCACCAGTTGGATGGTTCGAAGTCGGTGAAACAGAATTATATGGGCCAGATTTGATTCACCAAGCTATTGAGAAGGTGAAAGTGATACAGGAGCGATTGAGGACGGCACAAAGCAGGCAAAAATCTTATTCTGATGTCCGACGTCGTGATCTAGAGTTTGAGGTTGGTGATTGGGTTTTCCTGAGGATCTCACCAATGAAGGGTATTATGCGTTTTGGGAAGAAAGGTAAGCTGAGTCCAAGGTATATCGGGCCGTATAAAATTCTTCGACGGATTGGACAGGTTGCTTATGAGTTAGAATTGCCATCCGAATTGGAATTTGTCCACCCGGTATTCCATGTATCTATGTTGAGAAAATGTATTGGAGACCCTTCTCGAGTCGTCCCTATCAAAGATGTACAAGTTACAGAGGACCTATCATATGAAGAAGTGCCAGTGGCGATATTAGATCGGCAAGTCCGCAAGCTGAGAACAAAAGATGTAGCTTCCGTCAAAGTATTGTGGAGGAACAAAAATATGGAAGAAATGACATGGGAAGCAGAAGAGGAGATGAAGTCTAAATACCCTTACTTATTCCAGAATGAAGATAACAAGGATGCTGGTGGAAGACAGGATACATTGGAAGAAGAAACGGCTTTATGAGGTAAGCAATAATTTGAGAATACTCCTCCTTAATACAAAATGGTGATATGTAGATAATGTAAATACGCATAATGCTTTGTGTAGCCTTGTGAAGCCATATGTTGGGCTTAATTACATGCAAGTTTTGCTAGTGACCATTTTATAGGGGAAAATTGATCGAAAATTTCCATTGGAATCCACGATGATTTAAACTCCCCATAAACCCTTACATTCGAGGACGAATGTTCCTAAGGGGGGAGGGTGTTACAACCCATATCCACATGTGTTAGTTCATGCCATATATTAGTTAACATAAATCCAAGAAGGAATTATCTTTGAGATGATAAGAAGTCAATCCTATTGGTCTTAAGTGATACAAGAGTGTATAAGGGTGATTAACCAGTATTAGAAGTTAAACGAATCAAGGATGTTGTAACTCGTATTTTCAGGTAATCTAGCGGTGCTTAATACACTCAAGAGGTCATTTATTAAGGTATTTTAATCATATAATATCCGTATCATAAGTCTTGAAGTCAAACGAGTTATGAAACAAAAGTCGACAAAAGTTGTCGCAACTTAGGTTCATAATTTTACTTAAACATTAGGTCAAATGTTTCTAATCTTTTATCATAATTTACAAGGAATTACGGGGTGATCTACCCACAAAATTAAAGATCTATGAGTCTAGTTTCCAACGCATTAAACCGTTCATCGATACGATCTCGGAGTAGAGAGATATTCGCGTTTTCGCGAGACTGCGCCAAGCACCTCTCTATGGGGCCCACTAAGTCGGTTTAAGATATTTGGACTTATATAGGATGACTCCAACCCGTTTTAAGTCATTTCTTTTCACTATTTTCAGACCTTAGAACCCTAGGAACATCCTCTCAAGGTTCTCTCAAGATTCAAGACCCAAAAAAGGGCAAACAACACAAATCAAGTGTCGGGAATTCCGTGGCGCTAGTAAGTCTCTTGTTCTTCTTGTTGTTGCTCATTTTTGTGTCGTTCCAGCTCGTGTGGGAGGTGGTTTTAAAGGGTTTATGTTCTGTAAATACTCCCTCATGTTCTTAATATCAATCCTAGGTGATTTCAAGCCTTCTAAAGTGATTCTAGTGCCGAAAAACACTAATTGATCGCTAGTTTCGTTTTTTTTGTTGTGTGGCAGCATTGGAGGGATATTTCATGGAAATTTAAGGTCAAATTGGAGTTGTTCTTTCTGTATAAAGGTAAGGAACCTCTTACTCTATATGTATTTAAGATTATCCAAGTTGCGGCTAAGCCATTGAAGCTAGAACTTGTGAGATATATATCGAAAGGTTTGGTAGTAATGTTATTGTTTTGTGGACTGTTTTGCGTTGTTGTTGGGCTGCGTATTTTACTACTATCTTGTGGAGTTTTGGAGGAGGAAGGGTGTGGGGAAACACCATATATATGTAGGGTTATGGGCTGATAGTTATTCGTAACATTTCCAGATTGTTTGACACGACTACGGTGGTCGTCGTATGTATGGAGTGATTAGGCTGTGTGTGGACTATATTGGGAGGCTCAATATGTTTATTATTGATGTTGTTTGGGCTGTTTGGTGACTATTTTGAATGGTGTGAGGTCATATATATAGGGGAGGTGCTGTCCGTTTCATCGTAAAATAGGTTGTGGTCGATACATAATAGTTATGACGCTTAAATGATAACGATAGTATCGTTTCTCTTATTGTAGACTAAGGAGTTTTGACAATTGCATAGCTTGAGATTGGGGCAGTATATACAAGGTATGTGAGGCTATCCCTTTCCTTCTTTTGCACGACTCCGATTGTACATAATGTAATGAACGATCTTCCAAGATACTCTACTCTTAGAAGCTAGCAGTACTTACATTGTTTTCCCTCTTATGGAACGATTGATGTTAATGTTGCTTCTCTTAGTCTTATGTTATCAATGTTGTTGGTACTTCCTAATTCTTATAAGGTTCATAGTGAAGAGTTAGTCCTAATAACGTGTACAGAGGATACCGACCTTACGTCACTCCGAAAGGTTTAGAATGTGATTCCATGAGTCGAGCATGCATTATATATATGTATCTATTTTACTCTACCGAGCCACGCTATAGTTGGCCGGGTACGGCACCTATTGTGCAACCACTGATCAGTTGGGTTTTACCGAGCTCCACGTGGCCGGGTACGATTCTACCGAGCCTATTATGGCCGGGTACGATATGATGATGATGATGCCCACAGAGGCGAATGCTTTAAAGGTTTATGTATTTATACATATGTATCATGCATTTCATGTAAGTAGCCCTCAGAGGTACTAAGATGTTACAGGTTGTATATTCTCTATCCTTGCTTACATTACTGATCGCATTTATGGTTCCTTGCCTTACATACTCAGTACTTTATTCGTACTGACGTCCTTTTATTTGTGGACGCTGCATGTCGTGCTGCAGGTCCTGATAGACAGGCAGGTGCAGCTCCCCCACCACAGTAGACTGTCCAGTTCAGCGGTGATTGGCGAGATCCCTTCTCCGGACTTGCCTTGGTCTTGGTATGCAATTTTTGTTATAGACATTATGGGTATGTCGGGGCCCTGTTCCGGCTATGTTGCAACACTTATGTTCTTTTAGAGGCTCATAGACAGGTGTCGGCTCATGTATAGTTTGGTATGCCTTGTAGGCTAGTTTTTGTTGTATAGTCTTTCATAGTAGCGTGGTAGCTCATACCTTATATGTAGTTTCTTGATTGTCTGGTCATCCCCTGCTATGTATATTCATGCCATCATATTTTATTGCTGGTTGTCCATGATCTAGGTCTACCATTTATATTGATCTCTTTAGCCTTAAAAGATAATAATGAAGGTTAGATGAAATGTACGTTGGTGCTCGGCAAGTGTGGTCGGGTGCTAGTCATGGCCCTTCAGTTTGGGTCGTGACAGATATTATCCCTGTGGATTTTCTGCCATTTCTTGAGGAATGGAATTTTACACGTAAGTGGTACACTCGTGCCTTTGTAGTTTTGCTTATGGCGAAGGCGGGCTCTGTAAATGCTCCTTCCTTTCCTTTTCTATAGCAACTTTATGGATGCCGTGTGAGGTACCCGATCTGTCGGATTGGGCTCGAAAGGTGGCAACCCACTCAGCTTACAATGAGCGTAAGTGGCGAGCTTTGTCCAAGGATAGGTGGGAGGAAAAAAACCATGGTACGTGCTATGTGATTTGCTCCCTTTTTTTCTCGAAAGGGCACTTTCTCTTTCTGTGTACTAACTCTATCATCGTAGGCATTGAGGAGTTCCTTAAGGCGAGGTTGTTCCCTCTAGGAGAAGAAGAATGACCGCCGGCTTCAAGACCGAGGGATGATAATAATAACAATAAGCAGAAAAGTCCTTTGCAGGACGATAGTGATTGTAGCAAGACGAGTCCAGCCCGAAGGCTCAAAGAGGGCATATCGGCCGAACCTGCAGCACTCGAGGTCTCTGGCTTTAGAAAAACAATCCCTCCTTTGCTGCCATCTTCTTTTATCATCGAAGGTACTTCGAGGAACGAGGGTTCTCTGCAGCTGGCTTCTTCTCCCATCGAAGGCACTTCGAGGGATGTTTGACACCAAGGGGCGCGTATATTGGGCGATCGTGTCCTAAAATGGGGTGGTTCTACCGGGGTAGATGGAGCCAAACCAGTAGATGTACGCTCAACTTTCGAGGAAGCTCAGCGGATTTACTTGGAGGTAGGTTTTTGCCGTTCGTACAGGTTTGATATTTTTGCAACTTTCACTTTCTTACCATGTTTCTCTTCCAAATACTTTTATTAAGCTCAAATTTGAGTTGCTTAGCCGTGAGGCCAAATTGCGAAAAGCTGTAGATGGGGAGAAATCCCTCAAGCTTCTTTGCGATGAAATGGAAGATGAGTTGGCACACGTGCGGTATGAGGCGAGTCGCAGTCTGAACTACGAAAGCTACCTCGAGGAATAGGTAAATTTTGTTTCAAGGGAGTGCGCGTTTCTTCTTCTATCCTCTGAGGCTAATGTTTTGTTTACTTTAGCTGTAGGAAAAAACGGAGGACTTGGAATGCCTTAGGAACAAAGTTGGTCAAGCCAAGATTGAGCGCGATGGGCTAAAGGCTCGGGTGGACACCTAAATATCGGCTAAGAAGGATGATTTGGCCAAGGCTTTCACCCTCGAAGTGCAACTTCTCAACACTCACGAGAACAACTTTGTCCAAATGGACATGATTCCTCAGCTGGAGTCTGAGCTCCTGAAGATGAAGGCTGAAGTCGTAGATGCCCGGGCTGAAGCCGTAACAATCCAAACTAAGGCTGATAAAAAAGTGGCTGTATATTTGAAGGATGATGCTGATGCTCGTGCTGAGCTAAGGAGGGCTCTCAACTAGGAGAGAAGGAATAAAGAGTACGTGAGGTGTAAATCTCGGAGGGAAACCCTCGAGGAAATTCATGACGGGGGCTTCAATCTCTTGCAAGAGATAAAGTAGGCAGAGGCGGAAGAATATGATGCTAAGTTCCTTCTGTCCGACGCCAAAGATGGCAAGAAAGAGGCTGACGGACCATAGTCCTCGAGGGGGGCATAGATTAGATTGGGCCTTTCCTTCCTTGTTTTGCGTAGAGTGCTTTCAAAGGACTTCGTAAATGAAGCTTGTATTCTCTCGCATATATGTAGAAAAGGAAGCCTCGCAGTTTTATTTTTTATGCATTTCTCATTGCCTTGATTTTATCCAGATGAACTAGTCTTTAAGTTAAAAGGAACCTTTAGATTCATGGTATGGCCTTGGGGCTCATTGGGTTGGCCCGTAGGCTTTTACGCGCTTGGTCGGTACGACCTTCAATTTTAGTGCTGGCGATAGTGGATCTTACGCGTTGGGTCGGTGCGACCTTCAATTTTAGTGCTGGCAACAGTGGCTCTTATGCATTAGGTCGGTACGACCTTTTGTATGGGTTGGCGATAGTGGATCTTACGCATTGGGTCGGTATGACCTTTTATATGGGCTTTATTTTTCCCTTATTAAGGACTTTTTAAAGTTGTGTTTGCCTGACTCTTCGATGGTTTGATTAAAACCTTGATTGTGAGTCGTTATTTGTTGATGTTTGAGCAACTCAGGAGGTTTGGCTCGGCGGCTGAGTATCTTGTAGCTTATAGTTTAGAGCTGACATGGTCGAAGCTCATTTACCTATGTCGAGGGTATCCTATTTAACCGGTTCTTTTCAAAGTATTTTTGAAGTAATTGAAGACCTGTGATTTTATAGCGATGGTCGGGCATTCCCGAGTCGCGTTAGTTTGGCTGATACAACCTTGTGACCATAGTCATTTGTGTTTGGCCATAGCCTTTCAGTCCCCGAGTGAAGTAGTTTCGGTGTCTATATCATGGGTATGCCTTTTTAGGGGTCTTACAAGTTCGATATATAGCCTTAACTTTAAGATTAGGTATGACCTTTGAGGTCTTATAGTTTTGGCTACTTGCTACAAGTATGGTTCATGCCTTGCTTGAGGTCTTACAGATATTGTCACTTGGTACTAGTGTGGTTCATGCCTTGTTTGAGGTCTTACAGATATTGTTATTGCCTTATATAGGTCTTACGAAACCGAGGTTGCCCGCATGTGGTCTTGTGGTCTAGGGTTTTGATAAGTCGATGGGGGTGGCGATTGGCATCAGTCCCTGAGTTATCGAGGGTTTCTTGGCTCGGGAGCCATTATTTGTTAAATTGGTTTTGCCTCATTGAGGGCTTACAATTTCGGTGTTCCCGACCCGGAGGTCATGCGTCCTTGAGTTTTCGACGCTAGTCCCCGAGTGTCCGGGACGTTTTTTGGCTCTGGAGCCATTTTCTGATCTTGATGTTTCCTCATTGAGGGCTTATGAGTTTGAATCTCCGACCCGAGGGTCAAACGGCTTTGAGTATTCACGCCAGTCCCCGAGTATTTGGGGTATTTTTTGGCTCTAGAGCCGTTTATTGCCAAAAATATCGAGCTTCCTTGAAATGCGAAATGCTTTGATGAAGAGGAAAGTGTTCTTTGATTACTTGGTGCATGTATACACGTTTTTGCTGTTACAGCCTTGGTTGTTCTATCCGGACACAGTTCATTCGACCGTTTGGCCTGGTACATTGTTTTCCTATCGAGACCCCACTTAGTGCATCTTGGCTTCTCCGATGTGACCTTCCGGGGTGATGCCCCCCCAGTATTTGAGGTTTATTGCAAAAGAAGCCTTGAATACTTGTTGAGTCTTCCTTAGGTAGCATATAGATGGTGCCTCGTTAAAAACCTTGTCGGTAAAACCCTTCTTGGGATAAAACTCGATCGAAGGAAAAAAGTGCAACACATGTTTTTGGAACCTAAGGCCTTCGAGTTGGAAAGCGCTTCGGCCACTTCGAACGGATACCTGCATTCAGGTTAGTATAAAATATAACTGAAAAAGGGAGATGACCATACCTTATTGCTGATGGCTCTTCGAATCTCGATTTGATTCAATTGTTTGTTATGAGGACTCGATACGGTCCTTTGTTTTGTTTAGTTGGGCATAGACGAGAATGTAGCTTGTTATCACTATTTTATTATTTGCATATCATTTGGCTCCTTTGATGGCAGAGGTATTGGTGTCGGCGCCACATCGTGCACCGCAAACATTTCTCTTGCCGCATGTTGTTCCCCATAGACGATTTTTATCCCGTCCTTTGCTTGGAATTTCATCATTTGATGGAGGGTGGATGGTGCTTCTCTCATGCAGTGTATCCACAGCCTTCCGAACAAGGCGTTGTATCTCATGTCTCCTTCGATGACATGGAATTTGGCATTTTGGGTTGTGCCGACCACATTGACTGGGAGGGTGAATTCCCCTTTTATTGTTTCGCTCGCCATGTTGAATCTGTTGAGGACTCGGGAGGCGGGAACGATTTGGTCAAGCAGTCCAAGATGCTCTATCACCCTCAACTTGATAATATTGGCTGAGCTATCTGGATCCACAAGTACACGTTTAATTTGAAATGTATTGACAAGGAAATAGATTACCAGTGCGTCGTTGTGAGGCTGAGACAAGGTCTCGATGTCCTCGTTGCTGAATGTGAGAGCATCCTCGGGTATGTAACCTCAAGTTTGCTTTTCTCTAGTGATGGATATTTTTGTTCTTCTGATCATGGGTTCTTGTGGGGCATCGATGCCTCCCAAGATCATGTGGATGACATGTTGTGGCTCATTTGTTTCGTTCTTCTTGGTTGCCTCTCGTTCCCGAAACTGATTTTTGGCCCGGTCGCTGAGGAATTCTCGGAGGTGACCTTTGCTGAGTAGTCAGGCTACTTCTTCCTGGAGTTGATGGCAATCCTCGGTCCTGCGACCGTGTGTGTTGTGGAATTCACACACTAAGTTATGGTTCCTCTATGAAAGATCTGAGTGTACATGCCTTGGAGATCCGGTGTCTCTGATTTTACTGATGGCGAATATGATGTTTGAAACATCGACGTTAAAGTTGTATTCCGAAAATGAGTTGCCTCTGTTGGCCCTGTGTGCCTATCGAATCAAGCTCTGTTGACAAGTCCCCGAAGGTTCTGGCCTTGATCCATTCTTCGGTTATTGTGGGGTATGTTGCGCCTCGAGGCGTTTCTTCTATCTTCAGTGTATGGTTGGTATCTCTCTTTATTTGTCTTTGGCTCCTTTGCCGGAAGCCTGTTAGGATATACCAAGCCCGAGGGGGCTCCTAGTTGGTTGTCTTCGACCCTGATCTTTGATTGGAAATTCGTGATACTTGACTAAGTTCTGCTTCAGTTGCTTCGAAGCTACCGAGCTTCGCTCGTTCAAACCTTGAGTGAAGGCCTACACTGCCCAGTCGTCGGAGACCGGTGGTAGTTCCATGCGTTCCATTTGAAAGCGAGATACGAACTCTCGCAGCATCTCATTCTCCCTTTACTTGATCTTGAAGATATCAGATTTCCTTAAAGCTACCTTGATGGCACCGGCATGTGCCTTTATGAAAGAATCTGCAAGCATGACAAATGAGTCTATAGAGTTAGGAGCTAGGTTGTGATACCACGTCATGGCCCCTTTTGAGAGTGTTTCCCAGAATTGCTTTAGCAGGACAGACTCGATCTTGTCATCCCTTAGGTAGTTTCCCTTCACTGCACAAGTGTAGGCAGTGACGTGCTCGTTGGAGTCCGAGGTTCCATTGTACTTCGGAAGCTTAGGAATTCTGAACTTCTTTGGAATGGGTTTTGGGGCCTCTTCCTGCGGGAACGGCTTTTGCACAAACTTCTTCGAATCTACACCTTTCAAAATTGGGGGTGTGCCCGGAATTTAATCGACCCTGGAATTGTAGGTCTCTACCTTCTTGTCGTTGGCTTCTATCTTCTTCTTGCCCAACTCGATCCTCTTTGTGAGATCCTCGAGCATGTTTACGATGGCGGGGTTGGCTGCCGACCCATTGTTGCTTGATCTCTCTGGTACCTGCTTGGCTTGGGGAGCCGTCCTCGGTGCTACCATGCTGGGAGTTTTCTGGTGACTTTGCAGCTGAGCAATTGCCAGCTGTTGTGCCTGTAGCATTTCAAAAATAACGTGAAGGCTAACCTCCCGTTCTTCCCTGGTTAGGGTTTTCTGAGCTTCTTGTTGATCTTCCTGGTGTATGCTCCTGTTGGTGTGGTAGCTTATTTCGACGTGTTGAGCGTTGCATGACACCACATCTATGGGGATTGGTTCTGGTGCATTCTCAGTGTTTCGTGGTGGTGCGCTAATACCTGGAACGGCTACACCATTCTCTCCGTGGTTCTCAAGACCACTGTTTTCACATTCATTTACTGAGTTAGACATTTTGACCTAAAATCGAAGATCTTGGACAAGAAAAAGTGTGAAAGATAACTTGCATTATGGAGTGAACCAGCAAGAAAATAATCACTATTATTTTTAGCTCCACAGTGGGCGCCAAACTGTTTACCTGGAAAATGGTAATTACAATTAAATTTGATTTTGTGGTTCTAAAAATTCGTGATCTATTTTTATGCTAGTTATTTAGGCGATAGATTCTAAGTGATGTACTTGGAAACTAGATAAGAGCTTGAAAACAAGATGATAACCAAACCGAATGGCTGACAATCGGGGCCTCGAGCTTGCTTATTTGGGGACTTATAGTCGAGTCTGATGTTTCGCCGAGGGTAGTCGATGGATGACTAACAGTTATAATAAAATCAATGATGACTCTTTATGGCCAATAATAAGCAATAAATGAAGAACAATAAATGGAACACAATGAATATAAGCATTAAATGCAAGTAATAAGATCAAGAGAATATGTTAGAGAGAAGAGAGAATGTTCTTGTGTATTCAATATTGAGCATCAGATCCTTTACAAAATGATAAGGATCCCCTTTATATATGAGAGGGAATCCTAACATAGTACAAGTGCATTTATATAAAAGATATGGGGTTGGTATAGCCATTTAATGCCTTGATCCGGGTCTGAACTAGCCCACTACGCTTTGCCAGCTCTAGCTACGTGCCTTGGGAACTTCCGACTTTTTTGCCATAACCATCGATCTGAATTGCCCCAAGGTCGGGCGTTGATAGCCCTTCGGGTGTTAATCTCTACCATAATCTCGAGCCTATAGAAACGTGCTTATGAAGCACCGTAGTGACCACAAATTGGACTCTCCAATTTTACTGTATACAAGGATAATGTCTAGTAAGATCAAAGGGAAGAAAGAAGTAAAATTTGGTACCTGAGCAGAAAAATGAATGTTGTTGTTAATCATGCATTCCACAAAAAGTGTTTCCATCTTTCGTCGATCATTATTTGAAGCCAAAGGCTTCGAATAATTGGAAAACTCCTACCGTCTTGGAGAGTAAATGACACTCATCCGAAATCGAAAGAGTAACGATACGTTTAGCATCAGGTTTTTGAATAGGTGTCGGGAAAAGTTTCTCAATGTTCCCATAATCGGGTGACCGAGGAGAACGATCATTTTCTATTTGTTCGGTTGGGTTCGGTGGTAAAGTAGGAGAAGATGGTGTTGCAGTTGATGCTGGAGTGGGAGGTGGAGGAACATCAGAGGTGCATCAGATATTTTTTCAGAGGTAGCAAAGGAGGGATTTTTCTTTAATTCAATAGAGAAAAATTATCTGAAAAAATTACGAGCAAAGTTCCAAGATTCAGGAATAGAAGGTGTTATTGCTGGAATAATGTCCTTTGTAGCAATGACAACGAACCGTTCCATCCAATCACGATCATTGTAAATATTAACAATGGTAACGATGTCATAGTGGCCGGATTTGCTGAGTTTTATCACGCCTCCACGAAATATTTTTGGTGAGTAGAGGTTGATTAAATTTGCAAGGGTGAGGATTTCTTCGGACTGGGAACACAATACCCGAAGGCAAGCTACAATACGCTATATTGATGGGCTCACTTGAGCCAAGCAGATTTGGTAGTGGTGGCAAAACTCTAAATTAATGAGATTAATTTTTTGGCTCATTCTTAAAGGAAAAGGGTATGTATAAACATATGTAAACCACGATTTGCTAAATGTAACCCTTTCCAATTCATTGGGGGCTAAGATCTCAATATTTTTTCACTCATAATCTTCCTTCACAATAAGATTACTAGCAGGGCGAATAGATGAAAGATATCTGCCGACAGGACAATTTCTGTCATTTGTGGGGTTGATATGTTTTTTTTTCTATTTAAAGATCCATCTTAAAGTTTAGTTGGGAGGGTATGATTCTGTTGGTGGTAGGAGGAACAGTATCGGCCTCCTTGGTTTTGTTTGTTTTAGAAGGGCACTATCGATGAGAAGGCCAGAGTTTCCGAGGACAGAAGTAGTAGAAGACATGATGGTAGCAAATTTGAGTAAGAAATTATACTGAGAAAGAGGGATTGCAGAAGGGTTCTAAGGAAATTCGAAGAAGAAGAGTTTTTAAAATTGAAAGGTAAAAATGATTAGTAGTGGAGAAGTTTATAGGCGGTAGAATTCATGGTCATCATTACGTTGAAAACTAGTGAAAATTTGTCGAATCACGGGATAACACTTGTTTGGATCATTAAATACAAGGAGACGTGCATCTTTTCAAGTGTCAAAAATCGTTCAGGAACTTTCCGGCTAAGGAAAGAGATCTTATACACTTCCCGCTAATACAAAGTTTTTTCACCGAAAACTAGGGGGACTAACTGTATGGGGTAAAATTAATGAATGACACGTGGATGCTCGACGAGTTGATACGTAGAAATAAAGACAAGTAAGATATGCATCAGTAAATAGACGGCACCAGTTACGAATATGTGTCTGTTGCTGAATAATTTCCGCAGGCGTTAGGACCGTTGACGAAGGTCTGAAAGGATATCAGTTGGAAAAGACATCATTTAGTGAACAGTCGTTACAAAGAATCTTTGCATTATGCAACCATCAAGAGGAATCTTATTCATATTAAAGAAGAGCTTGACTTGAGAATCTTGTCTCCCTGAATTGAGCTATAAATAGGAGAAATTGTACTCATTGTAGGATACAAAAAATCATGTGTACACAAAAGGCACACGTCTGCTCTTATTCTATTAAACAACACTCTCTCTTTTTGTTTTTCATATTGCTCTTATTATTGTTATCGGAGAAGCTGAGCCCACAGCCAGGCTTATATTTTTTTTCAAGTTTGTTTAATTAATTTATTTATGTTCTTAGTTATTTTATATTCTTGGATTGATTCACGTGTCTATTAACTACGAAATAAATTTAACTGTACCATTTTACGGTAAACAAATAAATTCAAATTTCACTAATGGTATTCCTCTTTCCTATTCATCGGTTCCACCCCTTCCCCCACCCTTTAAAAAATTAAGAAAAAAAAAGAGAAAAAGAAAAAGGACCCAAAGTCCAGGCCATACACATTTGTGAATTGGCAGCACCCTAATAACCAAAGAAGTTAGCAGCCATAACGTGTTAGTGCCATTTAATAACTTTGACTTATTTGATGTTTGGATATGCGTGAACGGGAACAGAAATCTTGTAAGGAAAATTTCCCAATTTCAGTATAGACGAGAACAAGATTCCCTTTAATTTATAGATCGAATCTACATGTGTTAAAATTGAAAATTTTCATAGCTGAAAATATCGTGAAACTTCTCATTCCCCCAAACGAAACTCGAACTGAAGAGAAATATCTGCATCTTCAATTTCTCTTCTTTTAATTATTATAAAAAATATAATGTCTAAAGAAATATTATTATTTTTGCTCATTCTTCTGGCGTACTCACTACATCAGAAGAGGTGCGTATGGTGTTTGCATTATTTGTATCCTCCTCCCCCACCCGCCCCCTCTGCACCCCACTCTATAGAAACGAAAGTATGGCAGTTTATTAGTCCTTTACATTATTGACAAGAAGAAGAGAGAGTGCGGTCCACTTTATCGAATCTAGCCAATCTAATATCAGGAAGGTTGCTTTTTTGGAAACTTTTCTTCTGAAAATTAATTTTCTAGGAAAGCAAGAATGTGTCTAAAATTAAAATACAGTAAATATTTGAGAACCATATGTTACAATACAATAAACAAAAGTTCGAGAAACGAATAGAACATTCTATTTGCATGCAATTACCAACACAAAGTTTCATTAAATTATTCTTCAACATCCTTTCTATAGGAAAGGCTGAAATTTTTGTGGGGTGATATCGCCCAACTATGCCTTATAAAAAGACACGCGGATGTTATAAATATAATCTGAGTAATTCTACCCAGAGTCGAACCATAGGGAATTAACCTATCAATTACTTTTGTCGGACTTACTAAATTCACAGAATTAATTTCCCCAAGCTTTGTGATTAACAAGTGATGGTATTTCTAACACCTAAAAACTGAAAATAATTAACAGCTGAAAATTAATTATGTTTGATGTGTAAACAATTGGAATAAGGTCTAAGGTAATGGTTTCCTCCGTTGTTGATTCCCTTGGTTGTATATGTCTTATAACTGTGATTTAGCTGTCTCTATCAATCATGAACTCTCCAGCTATCATAAAACTTACTCAAGCATTTATGATAATTTACTAGACGCACTCTCTCAAGCTACGCTAGCTAGATTCACATTACAGTTTACTTAGATTTCACCCGAGGTATCGTTATCTCTAATCCAACCTCTAAATCCTCTGTTATGACTCTCGTCTATACTCCGGGAGTGACGTTGTTCAAACAACTACCAAATTATACACTCTCTCTCAAGCAGATACATACTAAATTGGGACGGATAATTGAGGGCCCTTTCAATTAACCACAATCAAAACGTAGATGAACAAATAGAGATTAACAACCAATTCAAAACTATATTAATATAACAACCAAGTCATCCCCAACGGGTTTCACCAAAACCTTAGATTAAAGTATTTAGCTACTCATGACAATGATAAAACCTACAAAAGATTTCATAGTCATTGAGAAAAGAATAAAGTAAGGAGATAAAAAAATCGTTTTCCAAGTTGCCTCCTTGCCTCTCTTGCTTCTTCTCCAAAAACTCCCCCTTCTCTATTGGACATGTTAAACCTTTTATAGTTTATGTGGATTTGCTTGTACTTCAGAAATTGCCCTTTTGAAAACATGGCTTCCGCATCTGGACTAGCGCGGGCATGCTCTGGCCGCACTACTGCCCCCGCTAGTGGGGTTTAATTATGTTTTGGACTGCTAAACAAGCGCGGGCGTGCTAAGGCCACGCTAATGCCCGCGCTAGTGGGGTTTTCCACTGCCAACGAGCTTTGTTCCCTTTTTTTCGTCCATTAACTCCAATTTTTTCCCGGATCACCATCATAAGTCCTCATTTGATTATTTCACTCCTATGAAACATAAAAGTCACCATTAGAGCCAATTTTTGCATTATTTACACACTTACAACAGTAAAGCATCCTTAAGTTAGAGCCCGAACGTAGGCCAAACTATACACTTTAGCCTATTATCATGGGGAAACTTCTAAATAGGCGAAATGTCTTTGTGGCCACTTAAACTTGTATGAGATTTTAAAGCCGATATTCAAATTTTGAATTTCTCATTTTAGCACCTCAACTAAATTAATTGAGTATAAATAAACCCGCATGTAACTCAATTGCCTGAAAGAAGAACACGTCAAATGTTAAGACCATTTATTATTTTACGTGTGTCATCTGTGGGTCCCTTTTTGAAAGCTAATTTATCAAAATTTCTCTTCTTATTTTACTTCTTTCACTATTTCTTCCATACATTTTAGCACTGCCATCGGAAAAAAAAATCATAACCATCACTTGACTGACTCAATCAGCCATGAACTTCCATAAAATTCATTCCATCTTTCACTTCGAACAAAATTCACAAAATACATACCCCAAGTCAAAGAGTCGATGAGTCATCTACTAAAATTCCGTCAAGGAAACAAAAGAGCCGGCGAAGCTATGTCAAAGAAGGATACAAATGGTGAAATCAGAAAGAGAGAAGAATTCAGATTGCATCTGTAGAATTTTTCAACCAAAATTCGTCAATTTTCCGATAGTTTTTCTCTTCTCTCTTGCTATCTTCCAATTTGAGATCGATACAAAAAAGGGAGAGGGAGTTAATGTGAAAGAAAGGATTGATAATTTTTTTTGACAAAATCTATTGTTTTCTTTGTTTTTCACTACTGCTGGGCTTTGAAACAAAAAGAGGAAGAAGCGGGGAAAGGTTGGAGTGGGGGAGAAAGAAAAGAAAAGGGGAGGTGGGGGAGGTGCAGACGTCAATGGGGAAAGTGGAAAAGAAACAGAAAGGGGTCAGGGGGAATAAGGGTATTACTTATTTTAAATGGGGGCTTATATTTTTTCTTTTTCATTTGTAATTTTTTTTCTTCTAATTTTACAGTTTTTTAATCAAAATTATCGTAGTCACGCGCTTAGTTTACGTAACTTGCACACACTTTGTCCACATCACCTCTGTCACTGCCACATGTGCATGGTCAACGGTCAAATAGGTTTATTACTTACCAAATATGTAAGTTTGAGTATTCCAATGGAAACGATGTAAGTTCGTGTATCGGCTTTACAAATGAAAGCAAGTTTAAGTGGCCACGATGCCATTTCGCCTTCTAAATAAGATCGTTGTAATTTTTAGTTAGGAGATAAGTTGTATTTTCAGCTGCATTGTTTAGGCTAAAATTTGTCTCGGTAAATGATGTGGAAGTTCTTACAAATCCCAAGACAATGGTTCCCACAGAAGGAAAAATCTAGACAAAGTACATGCAATAAACCAATAAGTAAGTGAATTAATTAAAAAGTGTGTATATGGATCAAATCGGGCCCACCCAATTTTACTAATTTATGAGACCAGTGTGAGGGAACGGAAATTTGTTGATACCCAATTTTTCCCTCATATTTTTAAAATATATATATACACACTTTAAAAATAGTATATTTTGCATCATCATTTAGCTTATAAACCTATACACACATTTTTCATAACTTTTTATATTTTTATAACGCTAAGTTATTATTTTTAATCTTTTTAGTGCACAAATAATATTTTTGTTATTTATTAGTTACTTTTATATATTATTTTTTGCTAAATATTGGGGATTTAAATACTAGCCTAAATTCCTAAATATTTTCGGACCAAGCAATGCCCCAAAACACCTAATACACTAACCAATAACTCCATTACCCAACCCGGTCGCAACCCACTTAACTAACCCGACCCAAACCTCTTTAAATCGTTGTCGTTGATCTCTGAGGTCAATGGCCCATTTCTATTCCCTCCCTTTTAATTTTCTACCCAAAAACCCAAACCCTAATCCCTATTATCTCTTCAGCAGCCGCCCTCAAACACTCCTCCCTCCCCTAGAAACTCTAGCTGCCCTCTCAATCTTCTCCTAATCCATTTCAATCATGGATCCTTCCCATGATTTTTTTGCCTTTTATGTGGTATCTCAGTATTACTTGTAAGACTATGGTATTACTTAGTACTTGCCTAAACTTGGCAAGTACCATCTCTTATATTTGGGTCCGTTCAACTTCAATCGCTTGAATCTGGACAAAATCTCGTCCATATACGTTTATATCATGGCTATATGGGTTCGATTATCCAAGATCTCCGGTTAATTTCCGATTTTTGTCAACTAGGTGTTTACCTTGAAAATTGTAATTGCAATTAGATTTGATGTTGTTGTTCTAAAAATACGTGATCTATTTTTATGCTAGTTGTTCAGGTCATAAGTGCTAAGTAAAAGATTAGGAAATGAGATAAGAGCTTGTAGGTAGTATAATGACCAAACCGAAAGGCTTGAAATCGGGGCCTCGAGCTGGCGTATATGGGCCTCGAGGTCGAGTCGGATGCTTGGCTAGGAGCAATCAGGGAGGGATTAACAGTTATGATAGCTTTGATAGAAGCCTTTTATTGCCAATAATAAGCAATAAATGAAGAACAATAAATAGAAGACAATGAATATAAGCAATAAATGCAGGTAATGAGATCAAGAGAATATGTTAGAGAGCAGAGAGAATATTCTTGTGTATTGAATATTGAGCATCAGGTCCCTACAAAATGACAAGGGTCCCTTTATATATGAGGGGGAAACCCAACATAGTACAAACACATGTATAATTATTACATAAAGTGGCTGGTACAACCACTCAATCAGCCTGGTGTAGACTGTCACTATTTGCACAGGCTTTTGTCAGAAGATACATCTCCTAGGGAACTTCCCGCTCATCAGCGATAAACACTAGTCCATTCTGCTCCGATACAGGGCACAAAGACTCCCCGAAGACATCAAACCCCGAGCTATCCTCCAAACCTTCAAGGAGAGATTTCGCAATGCCTTGTCGATTGTAAATCGGTCTTCCCGATTTTAGCCGTATACAGATAGTCCTCGTATTTCTTAAAGTAAAATAAAGAGAAACATCCTCGAGATCTTAACTCTCGGGCACCTCCATCGAAGCAAATAATTGTGCTCTACCAGGCGACTGATTCAATAGACAGGGCTTCCAAAGGTCGCGTTCAGACAATCCCCAAAATCTTTTAATTAATTACCGCGGTTGGCTCTCTTTTGGTCCACTCCAATCGCACATGTTAGGCTTCTATAAATACTCATTTCTTCGCCCTTTCCTCTCTATTGCATTATCAGGCTCCCAACAGAGTTTTTTATTTCTTCTTACTTCTCTGTCATGCCTTTTCCTGAAACACAATATTTAGTTTCTTCTTTGTAATCCCCTGATGAAAATGGCGAACACTTTCGCCTCCATCCCTCAGGGGGATGTGCCTTCCTCTTCAACGCTCTCTTCTGATGGTAAAGCGACAACGTCTCCTTATGCTGGAGAGTGAGTTCCAGGGGCCTTTGAGACGACCTCTGATTTCAAGGTCAAGACACCTTCTTCGAAGCTGGGACGATGCGAACACGCATCCCGGTATGTCAGTTTAATAACGAACATTGAAAGTATAAAAATTGAATTTCGCTAGGGAGATGCAGTGCTGGTGGAGGTTCTTTCTCGGGGGGAGGACGTAATGACGTATAAGGCCGACTTCCTCAGTGTGTATACTTATCCATTTACCATCGGCCCGGCGGTGCCCTCCATGTCTTTGATAGACCCCGTGATCCTCGACTTTTGCGAACGATATCAAGTGACTCTCGGCCAAATTCATCTGTCATTCTAGCGTATCGTTCATATGACAATACATTAAGTGAATATGATCGAGGGGATGCCCTTCACCCTTGACCACTTGATTAGAATATACAGTCCCCCGACTCTTCCACGGGGGACTGATAAAGCTCTGTTGCCGGGCCTCGAGGTCCCTCTTTGCTTGCACTGAAGAGGTTAGGAAGGGGGGTGGATGACCCGCTTCATCCAAGTTAGAACTTCAGACTTGATTCCCATAGAGAGGATGTCATTCCTCGAAAGATGGAACATGAAACGTAAGTAGCCATACTCAATTAACTGCTCATCTCTTTCTTTTGGATACATTTCTTTTATGGACTGACTTCCTCCATTGATACAGCTATCGTGGTGTACCCCAATGCGGTGAGGGATCTTTCAGGCTGGGTAGCCGAACTGGACTCGATTTGCCCATACATCGAGTGCATGTGGCATGATTTATCCAAGGCTCGATGGGAAGCCAAGGATCATGGTGGGACTTCAATCTCTGTTATAGTTTCAGATTTACAAATGTTGTTGCTAATTGCGCTCTCATTCCCATTGTTGTTTTTGTATTTGGACAGGTCTGTGGGAGGCCTTCTTGATGAGAGAAACTCTTCCTAAGAATGCGGGTGCACCAACACCCGATGAATAGAGGAAAAGGTGAGGATGATCGCCGACTTGTCCTCCAAAATCCAATAAAACTAGAGTGGAAGATCCTAAGGATGGTTCAGTGGTCATAATTCTAGAAAGGTCGGGGAGTCCTTGAGCTGGAGGCAAGAAGAAGGACAATCCTTTATCAGCACCCGAAGAGGGAGAGGATTGACTGTCTCTCATACTGCTGAGTCAGCAGCCTTCGAATCGCGGCTCAGTTCCATCGATGCACTGCCTCGGGCTGAAGAGGCCTGCGAGGGTGTATCGCAAGCTATTGTCAACGACCAAACTTTCCCTAGAGCGGAGGTGCGCGTGGCAGGCGATCTAGGGGAGCCCAATTCTGAAGTTCTTCAGTGGTAAGGGGCAGCCCCAACTGACCCAGTCGAGGTTGTTAAATTGAGTGATTCCCCTTCTGATTCAGTCTTGCCTCCGGGGGAGATGCAATATATCCCCAATGTAGAGTCTCTTAGCGTAGGGACGCCCATTGGTGATAGAGGAGTGTTCGAAAAGCCTTCTGCTGCGTTTGAGGAAAAGCCTGAGTCTGATATTTTGCTTATTTTTCCTGAGATCGACAAGCTATGTGAGCAGGTAATCTATTTGTAAATTCTGCCTGGTGCCCCGACCTTTGCCTTTCCAACCTTATTTCTTCCATGGTTCCAGGACAAGGTGCTTTATGACCAAACGTTCGCCAATTTTGAAACCGAGTTGATTCACCGTGAGGGCAAACATAAGAAGCTTACCTCGGAAGTCGATGAGCTTAGGGCTATTTCTACCAAGAGATAGGAGAAAGATGTCCTTATGGGGAAGGAGCTTCGAGCCAGGGACTCCAAAATTCTCGAGCTTAAGCGGCATCTAAGTGAGGTAATCTCTGAGAGAGATGTCCTCGGGGGAGAAGTGGTTTCGATCGGGCGTTGCCTCGAAGATGCGAGGGATGAGAGCAGTAAGCATAAGGATCTCCATATTGTGTTAGTTGCTATGCTATCCGAGGTCAGGGTTGAGGCCGAGGCTCTCGTGGCCTCGCATAAGGAAGATGTCGCTACTGCAAATGGTCATGCTTGAAAAGTGTCTGAAGAGGCTGAGTTGTGCCTGACCCGAGGGGTGGATCATGCCCGGTTAAAGTCTCGGATGCAGACACTCGAGGATGTATATGCAGGGGGCGTTGATTTAATTGCTGAAGTTGAGAGGGTGAAAATCCTAAAAAAGGAAGTTGCGGCCCTGCTTCCTTCAAAAAGCGAGTTGGGCAGCGACTCAGGAGGTGATAAAGATGAAGGTGAGGTCCCTGAAGGTGATGAGGCTGTTGGAGACCCAGAGGCTATGGTCAAAGCTGCTGAAGTCGTACTTTTTGTTGTCGAAGACGTAGCTCCGGTGCTAGATTAAAGTTTTCATTTGCTCTTTGCTTTCGTAATGGCTTCTAGATGTAGGCTTCGTAATTGTACTCTTATGAATCTTTTTATATGTGTATCAATTTTTTGCTTTATTCTGATTTATGGCATTCGTTTGGCAATTGATCTAAAGTTGTGGGTCTCAATTTAATGTCATATTGTCTTCGAGGCCATATGCTCGAATTTTTTAGATTCTTATGTATTGGTTCGGTAAGACCTTTTAATGTAAGCTGGCATCTTAGGCTCTTATGCTTTTGCTCTTAGACATATTCAGTCAACCGCTTCGGGTTTAGTCTCCGAATCGGGTTTTGACTCGAGCTTATTGACCCTTAAGTTTTCGAATTTAAAGCTGGCCCTTAGGCTCTTACATTTTGGGTCGGTACGACCTTTTTATGGGCTGGCGACAGTGGCTCTTACGCATTAGGTTGGTATGAGCTCTTATACGGGCTGGCGATAGTGGCTCTTACGTGTTGGGTCGATACGACCTTTTATATGGGCTGGCGATAGTGGCTCTTACGCATTGGGTCGGTACGACCTTTTATATGGGCTGGCGACAGTGGCTCTTATGCATTGGGTAAGTACGACCTTTTATATTGGCTGGCGACTATGGTTCTTACGCGTTGGGTCGGTATGACCTTTTATATGGGCTTTATTTTTCCCTCGTTAAGGACTTTTTGAAATTGTGTTTTCCTTACTCTTCGACAGTTCGATAGGATCTTCGATTGTGAGTCGTTATATGGTGATGATCGAGCACCTCGGGAGGTTTGTCTCGGTGTCCAAATATCTCAAAGCCTATAGTTTGGATCTGACATGGTTGAAGCTCTTTTGCCTATGTCGAGGGTAGCCTGTTTAACCGGTTCTTTTCAAAGTATTTTCAAAGTAATTGAAGGCCTGTGATTTTATGGCGATGGTCGAGCATCCCCGAGTCACGTTAGATTGGCTGGTACAGCCTTGTGACCGTAGTCATTGTATTTGGCTGGAGCCTTTCAGTTCCCGATTGAAGTAGTTTCGCCGTTTATATCGAGGGTATGCCTTTTTAGGGGTTTTACAAGTTCGATATATAGCCTTAACTTTAAGATCGGGTTTATGCATTTTGTAAGGTCTTACAAATTTTTACATGCCTTACTTGAGGTCTTACAGATATTGCCACTCGGTACAAGTATGGTTCATACCTTGCTTGAGGTCTTACAAATGTTTTTAGTTGGTACAAGTATGGTTCATGCCTTGCTTGAGGTCTTACAGATATTGTCATTTGGTACAAGTGTGGTTCATGCCTTTCTTGAGGTCTTACAGATATTGTTGTTGCCTTATATAGGTCTTACAAGACCGAGGGTTGCCCGCATGGGGTCTTATGTCCTCGGGTTTTAATATGTCGATGGGGGTGGAAATTGGTGGTAGTCCCCTAGTCATCGAATGTTTCTTGGCTCGGGAGCCATTACTTGTAAACTTGGTATTGCCTCATTGAGGGCTTACGATTTCGGAGTTTTTGACCTGGAGTTCATGTGGCCTTGAGTTTTTGATGCCAGTCCTCGTGTGTTCGGGACATTTTTGGCTCTGGAGCCATTTTGTGAACTTGATGTTGCCTCATCGAGGGCTTACGAGTTTGAAGCTCCGACCCGGAGGTCGTATGGTTTCAAGTTGTTGACGCCAGTCCCTGAGTGTTCGGGACATATTTACTTGGTACAAGTATACACGTTTTTGCTGTTAAGGGCTCGGTTATTCTACACGAACACGGTTCATTCAACTGTTTGGCCTTGTACATTATTTTTCTATCGAGACCCCATCTAGCGCATCTTGGCTGTTCCGAGTAGGTGACCTTTCGGGGAATTGCCCCCTAGTATTCAAGGTTGATTGCAAAAGAAACCTTGAATACTTGTTGAGTCTTCCTTAGGTAGTATATAGATGTTACCTCGTTAAAAACCTTCACGGTAAAACCCTTCTTGGGATAAAAACCCAATCGAAGGAAAAGAGTACAACACATGCTTTTGAAATTTAAAACCTTTGAGCTTTTAGTAGTAATAGCATTTGAGCATTGATTCCAATTGCTTGGAAGCTGTTTGCCTTCCATGGTGCCGAGTTTGTAGGATCCTTTACCAACTATCCCGAAGACGCGGTACGGTCCTTCCCAATTCTGACCTAGCTTTCCTTCATTAGGATTTCGACTGTTCTTGGTAACCTTCCTTAGGACCAAGTCCCTGATTCCAAAATGTTGGAGATTTGCTCTCCTGTTGTAGTATCTTTCAATCCTCTGTTTTTGTGCGGCTATTCGGACTAGCGAGGCTTCTCGCTTTTTATCTAATAGTTCGAGAGCAGTAGCCATGGCCTCATTATTCGAGCTCTGGGTGATGTGTCGAACTCTGGCGGTAGGTTCTCCGACCACGACCGGTATCAAAGCCTCGGCGCCATATACCAGGGACAAGGGCGTTTGCCCCGTGCTTGATTTTAGATATGTTTGTTATGCCTAGAGTACTTCGGGCAATATTTCTCTCCATATTCCCTTTGCGCCTTCCAGTTTCTTCTTTAAGTTTTGAATGATGGTTTTTTTTGTGGATCGGCTTGGCCGTTTTCACACGGGTGATAGGGTGTTGATAGGATCCTTTTAATCTTGTGATCCTCGAGGATCTGAGTCACTTTGCTTTCGATGAATTGCTTCCCGTTATCACACATTATCTCGTATGGAATTTCGAATCGGCATATGATGTGGTCCCAGATGAAATTAATGACTTATTTTTCCTTTATTTTTTCGAAGGCCTGTGCTTCAACCCATTTTGAGAAGTAGTCAGTCATAAATAAAATAAATCTAGCTTTACATGTCGCCGTTGGTAGAGGTCCGGTGATGTCCATCCCCCATTTCATGAACGGCCATGGTGACAAAACTGAATGTAGTTGTTCATCGGGCTGGTGGATCACTGGGGCGAATCTTTGGCATTTGTCGCATTTGCGGACGAACTCTTTGGTGTCCTTCTCCATGCTGTCTCAATAGTAGTCTGCCCTGATTATTTTTCGAATTAAGGAATCGGCACCGGAATGATTTCTGCAGGTGTCCTCGTGGATATCTTGGAGCACATAGTCGGTATCTCCCAAGCCTAGGCATACTGCTAGAGGGCCATCAAAGGTTCTTCTATAAAGAGTTCTACTTTCATCGAGCGAGAATCGGGCTGCTTTGGTACGCAAGGCCCTTGACTCTTTTGGGTCCGCGGGTAGCTTCCCGCTCTCCAAATAGTTGATATATTTATTTCTCCAATCCCATGTTAGGCTAGTGGAGTTGATCTCGGCATGGCTTTTCTTGATCAATGACTTGGACAGTTGAACAACAAATCCAGGGAGTATGTCATCTTCCTCGATGGACAATCCCAAGTTCGTGAGTGCATCGGCTTCACTATTCTCCTCTCGGGGTATGTGGACCAGGGTCCATTCTTTAAAACGGTGCAATGTGATTTGAATTTTGTCTAAGTATCTTTGCATCCTGTCTTCCCAAACCTCGAAGCTCCTATTTACTTGATTTACCACCAGGAGGGAATCACATTTCGCTTCGATGACCTCAGCTGCGAGGCCTTTGGCCAATTTCAAACCTGCAATCATAGCCTCATACTCGGCTTCATTGTTAGTTAACCTTATAGTTTTTATAGATTGTCAAATTGCGCAGTCCGTAGGTGGCTTTAGGACTATGCCGAGTCCGCACCCTCTTACATTCGAGGCGCCGTCGGTGAACAGGTCCATATCCCGGAGGATGTGCCTGTTTTTAGTAAAAGTTCTTTTTCGACCTCGGGTACGAGAGAGAGAGTGAAGTTGGCTATGAAATCTGCTAAAATTTGAGACTTTATAGCCATCCGAGGCTGATACTCGATATTGTATCCCCGAGTTCGATGGCCCATTTGTCCAACTGACCCGATTATTCGGGTTTATCCAATATGCTTCGAAGGGGATACGTTGTTAAAATGCAAATATGATGACATTGAAAATAAGGTTTCAATTTTTGAGATGCACTTATTAATGTAAGATCTAGTTTTTCCAGATACGGATACCTGGTTTTGGCATCACCTAGGGTCCGACTTACATAATAAACAGGGAATTACGTACCTTGTTCTTCTCGGACCAGCACGCCACTTAACGCTATCTCGGATACGGCCAGGTACAAATACAATGTCTCATCCTCTTTTGGGGTGAGGAGCAAAGGTGGGCTCGTCAGGTATCACTTCAACTCCTTCAAGGCACGTTGGCACTCCAAAGTCCATTCGAAGTTGTTTTTCTTTTTGAGCAAGGAGAAGACATGATGACTTCTGTCCGATGATCTTAATATAAATTGACGTAGGGCCGCTATCTTCCCGGTCAGCCGCTGTACGGCCTTTACGTTATTTACCATCATGATTTCTTCGATGTCTTTGATTTTATCGGGGTTGATCTCGATTCCTCTGTTCAATACCATGAAACCCAAGAATTTCCCCGATCCTACCCCGAAGGCGCACTTCTTATGATTGAGTTTCATGTTGTAACTTCTGAGGATGTCGAATGTTTCCTACAAATGAGTCAAATGGTCCATTGTGCACAGGGACTTAACTAACATATCGTCAATATAAACTTCCATGGACTTGCCTATTTGATGTTCGAACATCTTTTTAACTAGGCGCTGATATGTGGACCCTGCATTTTTTAGCCCGAAGGGCATTACATTGTAACAGTACGTACCATACTTTGTGATAAACGAAGTCTTTTATCTATCCTCGGGGTTCATCTGAATTTGATTATACCCTGAATAGGCATCGAGGAAGGTAAGGGTTTCATGGCCAGTTGTGGCGTCGATCAAGGTCAATGTTGGGCAGCGGGAATGAGTCCTTTTGGCATGCCCAATTTAGATCTTTATAATCTATGCACATTCTTAGTTTATTTCCCTTTTTGGGAACTACCACCACATTGGCCAGCCATTCGAGATATTTTACTTCCCTAATAGACCCTATTTTGAGGAGCTTTGTTATATCGTCTTTGATGAATGCATGTTTTACCTCGGAGTAGGGTCTCCTTTTTTGCTTCATAGGTTTGTATCTGGGGTCGATGCTTAGTCGATGGGTGGCTATCTTTGGTAGGATCCCTGTCATGTCTAAATGGGACCAAGCAAAGCAATCGATGTTGTTAATAAGGAATTGGATGAGTTTTTTCCTGAGTTCGGGGGTAATCCCATCCCCAGGTATACCTTACAATCTGGGAGATGCTTGACCAATACGGCTTGCTCAAATTCTGCAATACTCGACTTTGTTGCATCAGATTCTTCGGGGGCAATGAATGTTCTAGGAGTGAGGAAGTCTTCTTCATCTTCCTCGGGGGTTGGTTGGTTTTCCAACTCTTCCATGGTGGAGTGCACAGAATTCTGTACCTCTTCATGGACTGCGAATATTTCCTTCATCGCGTGTTGCTCTCCATACACCGTCTTTATTCCATCCTTTGTCGGAAACTTCATCATCTGATGTAGGGTCGATGGTACCGCCTTCATATTATGTATCCATGGTCTACCAAGCAAGGCATTGTACCTTGTACCACCTTTAATGATGTGGAACTTGGTATCTTGAACTGCATCGGATATGTTAACAGAGAGGATGATCTTTCCTTCTGTTGCCTCGCCGGCCATAGTGAAGCCGTTGAGGATTCGGGATGTAGGTATGACCTGGTCGAGCAATCCGAGTTGTTCTACCACCGTCGATCTCATTACGTTGGCCGAGCTACCCAAATCCACAAGTACACGTTTAATTTGGATGTTATTTAAGAGGAACGAGAATAGCAGCGCATAGTTTTGTGGATGAGACAGAGTCTCGAAATCTTCTTCGCTGATTGCGAGGATGTCGTTAGATGCCTGGCCCCGTGCTTTCCCTTGTGTTGCTGCAGAATCCTTTATCCGATTGATCCCGGGCCCCTGGGGAACGTCGGTCCCTCCGACAATCATATGAACGATGTGCCGAGGTTTTCCTTCTTTGCTTCCGTTGTTCACTCCTTTTCTTCCCGGGCGATGTTCTTCTGAATGTCCAGTTCATTTTCTCGGCGTATACTCCAGTCGATGTGAGAACTTACGCCAATACGTTGAGAGTTGCGTGAGACCACATCCACGAGAATTGGTTCTGGTGCATTCTTAGGGTTTCGTGGTTGTGCATGGTGAAATAGGAGTGTCCAATTTCCTCATCATTATAATGCCTCGCGAACATACTTTCCCAAGGCTCGAAACTGGGGTCGAAGTCCAACTTCGAGGGCAGTCGATGCTCGACCTCGGGGCAATGCAGACCAATGGCTATATTGAAAAGAGGAGAGTTCCCTAAGTCTGTCAGGCTAGTTTGAGCCCGCATCATGACGTCGACTATCTATCCCATATCCATACCTTTGTAATAAATGTGTTTGTACTATGATATGGTCCCACATTTTTCTGTATAAAGTGGGTCCTTACCACATTGTAAGGATTGATTGCTCCATACTAAATAAACAAGAACATTCTCTCTATTTTCTAACATACTCTCTTGAGATTATTACTTCCATTTACCATCTTCATTATTGTTCATCATTTATTGCTTATCATTGGCCATAAAGAACCTTCATTGATTTTGTAATAACTATTAGTCATACCTCGATCACCTTCGATAGCTCATAGCCGAGCTCCGGGATCGACCTCGAGGCCTCCAAATCGACAAGCTCGAGGCCTCGATTGTTAACCTATCGATTTGGTTATCATCTTATCCTTAACTTTTATTTTGTTTCTATGTCTCACGTACATAGCATCAACTGCTTAGCAACTATCAAAAAAATAGATCATGTATTTTTAGAGTCCCATAATCAAATTTAATTGTTATTACCATTTTCACTGTAAACAGTGGTGGTACACCAACACCTGGAACATTCATACCATTCTCTCCATGGTCTTCAAGGGTGTTGTTTTCACGTGCGTTCACTGAGTTAGACATTTTGACCTAAAATCAAAGATCTTGGACAAGAAAAAGTGTTAAAGGAAACTTGTGTTATGTAGAAAACCAGCAAGAAAATAATCACTATTATTTTTAGCTCCATGGTGGGCGTCAAACTGTTTCTTTGCAAATGGTAATTACAATTAGATTTGATTTGTGGCTCTAAAAATACGTGATCTATTTTTATGCTTGTTTTTCAAGTAATAGGTGCTAAGTAAAGCATTCGGAAACGAGATAAGAGCTTTTAGGTAGTATAATGACCAAATCGAATGGCTAGAAATCGGGGCCTCGAGCTGGCGTATATGGGCATCGAGGTCGAGTTGGATGCTCGGCTAGGAGCAATTAGGATAGATTAACAGTTATGATAGCTTTGATGGAAGCCTTTTATGGCCAATAATAATCAATAAGTGAAGAATAATAAATAGAACACAATGAATATAAGCAATAAATGCAAGTAATGATATCTAGAGAATATGTTAGAGAACAGAGAGAATGTTCTTGTGTATTCAATATTGAGCATCAGGTCCCTACAAAATGACAAGGGTCCCATTTATGTATGAGGGGGAAACCCAACATAGTACAAACGCATGTATAATTATTACATAAAGTATCTAGTACAACCACTCAATCAGTCTGGTGTAGACTGTAACTGTTTGCGCAGGCGTTTGTCAGAAGATACAACTCCTAGGGAACTTCCCGCTCATCGGGGATAAACACTGGTCCATTCTGCCCCAATACCGAGCAGGAAGACTCCTCGAAGGCATCGAACCCCGAGCTATCCTCCAGGACCTTGGAGGCGAGATTGCGCAATGCCTAGCCGATTGTAAAATCGGTCTTCTCGATTTTAGCTGTATACACTAGGGTTTACTTTTTTTTTTCCCTAAATCCGGTTTTTATTAATTTTGTATGTTAACACTTCTTTATTTATGTTTGATTTTACAGCTTTCCTTGTTTACTTGTTCAATTTCTACTACCATATAAACCCCTCCCCATTCCCCTTATGGACAGACATGAATCGTTAAAGTGTTTACTAAAAACTTAAGTTATTGCTCTTTATTCTCTAATTCTCTTGTTCTATACTCTAGTTCTTGGCCGGCTGAAAGCCAAGGCCACTGAAATTCTGGGTTTTTGCTCTTTGTTGATATTGAGAATATTGTGGACTTTTGTTCTTTCTTGTTTTTTTGCTTAACTAGTGAGTTACTGGACTTCGTAGTTTCATTCCTATGTATTTGCGATTTGCATATGTTTTCACTCCTGAAGTTTTCCTTAATGTGTTCTTCTGGGTTGTTTTGTGTGCAATTCTGTTTGTTCTACTTCAATTTTAGCTCTTCTCAACTTTTAACTTCATATTGACAGTTTAAAGCATGCTTAAACCTAATTTGAGTTAATTAGATTCCTTTTAAGCTTATCTAGCCTATGTGTTTCAACTTATTGATGTTTAGGACCTTGGTGCTTTAGCATCTCTTTGTTTTTAAATTTTGCTATCAATCCTTGTTACTTGAACATGCTTTACTTACATAATTCGTATCCCTTTTAATAGACTAGTTGATTGTGTTCAAAAGCACGAATGTATACATTCACTATATGGCACAAGTTTGTTTCCTATCCTATTCTGAATTTGTTGTGATGATATCCTCCTATATAGCATGTTTGACCATGTTCCCTATTATTATGCTTGTAGCATGTCTTGACTTCCTAGTAGTTGCAATGATCTGTCCTCATTCTATCTAAATTTTGTTTTCAATTAATACGATTCTCTCTTGTAACACTAGGACCTATACTTAGCATAATTTGAACCTTTTCCTTACTATGAGTCTGCGTACACCAAATCATGCAAACTTGTTCTATTAACGTGTGACTACTTATGCACTAGGTATTAAACTTGTTCTTCTGAATCTTTGCTAAGTTTCTTCTTAAAACCTAAAACATGTTCGATTATCTGCTGTATGTTCTCAACTTGACTGTGTTTGCATCCCTTAGTGTTGTCTCTTAACCTTAGTCTACTCTCTTTCACTTGTTACCTGGGTTCTTTTGAGTTCTCATTCCTAACTGACTGAAAGCCAAGGCTACCTAGGTTTTATCATTGATCTCCACAGTGTGAGCACTGTTCGAGGTCTAATTGAGACTCTTGTGAACTCTGACACACTAGGGTTCAAGGTTCCTTGGCACTTTGTCCTAACTGCTCCATTTTGCCCCTTTTCACCTACCGAATAAGCCAATGGGCTTGTGTAAATGGCTGTTCTCTGGACCTTTGATCAACTATGACTACTGGGTTTTGGTTATTTTGTGTTGAATTGACTGTGACTTCTGGGCTATGGTGAAATCTGTATGGAAACGAAACTGAAAGCCTAGCTGCACTGGGTATACTTTGGGCCTGTCTTAGGCCCACTATAGTTATTTTGTAACTTTGTAGTTTATTTCATTCATTGGGCATGTATTAATGTTGTAATAACAATTGGGGTGTTAGTAAAATTGGGAAAATGAGTATATTCTAATGTTTGCATGAAATGGGTAGAAATCCTGCCTATAGGTATTAAATTTATTCAGCATGTTCTGCTCCTATGTGTTTGTTAGATAACCTACCTATAGGACCTGAGTGTTTAATTCGTTCAACATATTCTGCTTCTATATGTTTGTTAGATATCATGCCTATAGGAATAAAAAGTCAATGACCATTCTTTCAATTTGCATAGCTGTAGCATATTCATCAGATTCTATGACTATAGGATTATGTGCTACTGATCTTCATCTAGAAACCATGCCTATAGGTCTTTAATTGATCAATTTGCTGTTGTTATTATAATACTCACCTAGAAGACATGCCTATAGGAGTTAAGTATAAAAAATCAGTTTCAATTGTTGATCATTAGAAATCCTGCCTATACGACATTACCACTCGCTTTAAGGTGTTAATATTGAACTTTCAAACACAGTTTGTTGCTTAGCTATGCCGTCATTAGAAAGCATGCCCATAGGATCAAACTGAGTAATTCTAAGTATTTCCAATGGTTATCATTGCTAGTTACTGCGTAAATAACCCAGAGTCCAATGGTTATCATTGTTAGCTACTGCATAAATCACCCGGAGATCATGTCTATAGGTTTAATCACGTATAATTTGGAATGTCAATAATCAGCATGCAATACCAGATTTCTCTAAACTGTATAGTTGTTTGGAAATCACGTCTATAAGATTGCATCTTGAATCTGAAACTGCCTGCACGAGGTCACATATACCATGTCTATAGGGCTTAATGGCTTTAATTTGGCTCAATTCTGAAACTGTCTAACGCCTACTATGAGAATTTGTTTGTGTGCGTTTGTTGTCTAAAGTGTGGAGGCTAACTTGAGCTCTTAATTTCTTTTACATGAAGTCCAACTTGTTTTGTATGTCGCCTAGTTTTATCATTTTTGAGCATGATCAGCCTAAGTTAAGTCTAGAACTATCCATAATAGAGGTCCAAATGCCTCCTGGGCCATAGGCATGGGACAGGTAGTGCACGCATAAGACACAATTTAGAATCAATTAGTGAGATCTAGGTAACAAACTTAAAGATAGTAATCGGGTAGCAGGAGATGCTAATCTGTGACCGCTGAATAATACGAGTAACACCCCATCTTGAGGGAGTTACGAAGTATTATTTATGTTGCACGGGGTGATTCTTTAGGTAAAAAACTTAGCAACCCCCCATCTTGTCTTTAAATCAATTATTTGTGTTTATTCAAGGACTTTTGATAATAACTGCCCAAACTTCTTGTCTTCCTCTCTGTTTATTTGACTAATTCATATAATTCGAGTTCGACTGGGACACACAGTTGTGGACCTCGAAGAGTGCCTAACACCTTCTCTTTGAGGTAATTTGAACCCTTTCCCGATTTTTGGTGATGCAAACTGGTTAAACCAGAATTATTTGCAAATAGGTGCCCTAACGCACCTCAAACCCGTTAGGTGGCAACTCTCTCTTTTAAAACCCTTCTTTAAAATAGTTGTCATTTGTCAAAACCCGATTTCGCAAGATAAAGGGGCACGACAAGATCGATCCCGTAAGAGATCGAACCGAGGCACGAGGACAAAGTACCGAGTTCGAGATTCAGGGCACCTATCAAGATCGAGTCCGGTGGTGATTGAGATCAAATGAGATAGACATCGAGCAAGATCGAAGGTAGCATAATAACAGAAAGGCGAGATATCCGTGACTGGTCGAAGATCATGGAAGAAATCTCATAACGGATCAAATTAAGTACAGTTAATTAGCTAATCTTTGGATTTTCTTATGCTATTAGACTTATACCATAATTATAGTTCCTCTACTATATAAAGAAAAGTTCCAATCATTTAACTATTCTTGCACCAATAAGTTCAAGGGTATTCAAGCTCGAGGGTTGAATTTCATTCAAGCACTGGTTTGCTTTATCTTATTGTTAATTTCTATTACTAATCTTCATATTCATCAATTGGTATTAGCTAAAATAGCGTATCCTTAAAACAACATTATAAGTTTAATTGTTATCCAATTTTTAGGGTAAATAGTTTGGTGCCCACCGTGGGGCTAAGGATACTAGTGATTGCCTGGTATTAACTCTCATAACACACAATGCTTTATGCTTGTTCTCATAAGCGTCTTTGATTTCAAGAATCAACATGTCAAACTCTAGAGTAGCACCCACTCACACAAACAACGGCCTTGGTCTTCATGGAGAGAATGAAAACATTGTCGCTCCGGTAAATGGAGTACCTCTAGTCAACCCCGATGGACCACTAGCCATAGACAAGTCGATGTCAGCTCTCATATTTCCATTAATGGGAATTTGGTCGTCGACCTTGAAAATAGCATCCACAGAGATGCTCGAGCAGCCGATCAGAATGCACAAAGCGGTGAAGAAGGCGGAATTAGCCTTCGAATGATATTCGAGATCTTGCACACTCAACAAGCTGTGATAGCGCAACTCCAAAATTAGAATTGAGCACCAAGCAGAATTGAGCTCGAAACATCACAATAAGTTGTTCATAAATTCGAACCTGTACCATAGAGATCAAACGCTAATGAATTAGGGACTGACCCTTCATAATGAAGATGCTCGAGGAGCTCACTAAACGGAATGAATCAGGTGAAAAGAAAATTGAGGCTAACGACAAAAAGGTAGAAACGTACAACTCCAGGCTTGACCAAATACTAATGGCACCCCCGATTCTAAAGGGTTTGGATTCGAAGAAGTTCCTGCAGAAGCCTTTCCCTCCAAGTGCGGCTCCGAAGCCTATCCCAAAAAAAAATTCTTCATGCCAGAAATTCCCAAATACGATGGAACCACCGACCCTAATGAGCATGTCACATCTTATACATGCGCAATAAAGGGAAATGACTTAGAAGACGATGAGACTGAATGCGCTCTATTGAAAAAGTTTGGAGAAACTTTATCGAAAGGGGCGATGATATGGTACCACAATTTGCCGCCCAAATCTATCGATTCTTTTGCCATGGTTGCAGATTCGTTGGTAAAGGCACACGCCGGAGCAATAAAGGTTGCGACTAGGAAGTCGGACCTCTTCAAAGTGAGATAAAAGGACAACGAAATGCTAAGGGAATTCGTATCTTGGCTCCATATGGAACACATGGACCTACCCCTAGTCATAGATGATTAGGCTATTCAAGCTTTAACTCAAGGTTTGGACGAACGAAGTTCGATAGCATCACGACAACTAAAGCAGAATTTGATTAAATATCTAGTTGTAACCTAGGTCGATGTACATAATCGATACCAGATAAAGATCAGGGTCGAGCATGATCAATTGGAAACTTTTTCCGGTTCTGTTTACCCAAATAGGCCCGTCGGCAGAATTCAAAGGGACATCAACAGAGAACCCCGATCGAACATAGATCGGTACCAACCACACAACGCAGATCATAGAAATAGTGGCATAGGACGTAATCCCATTCGAAATGATTGAAGGAATGATCGAGGACAGAGCTCCCGAGGGCTCAAGAGTAAAAGTGGCTTCGATACACATGTCGAGCCCACAGAAGCACCGCGACTATCAGAATACAACTTCAGCATTGATGCATCGGGTATTGTATCAGCCATTGGATGGATCAAGGATACTAGATGGCACAGGGCCCTACAGAACGACTTGGCTCAAAGGAACCCTAATAAAATATGAAAATACCATGGTACCCACGGTTACAAAACCAAAGATTGCAGATAGTTGAGGGATGAGGTAGCTTGTTTATTCAACAAGTGTTACCTTCGAGATTTCTTAAGTGATCGAGTCAAGAACCTCATCAAAAATAGAGACTCAAACAGACAGAACGAGCAGGAAGAGCTACATCATGTGATTCACACAATCGTTGGTGGGGTCGATATTCCTCAAGGACCGATATTTTAAACACACCAAGGTGACAATCATGAGGGAGAAGCGAACTCGGGGCTACTTACTAGAAGAAATCATGTCTTTCAACAACGAGGATGCAGAAGGGATCGAACAGCCTCACAATAACACACTGGTAATATCTATCCTTATGAATAAAATTCAAGTTAAACGTGTGTTGATTGATCCATGTAGCTCGGCAAATAATATTCGATCAAGGGTTATAGAGCAACTCAAGATCAAATCATGCCTGCCGCTCAGGTACTGAACAACTTCAACATGGCAAGTGAAACCACCAAAGGGGATATCATTTGTCCAGTAAATGTGGTCGGGACCATCCAAGAAACAATGTTCCATGTGATCGAAGGTGACATGAGGTTCAACGCATTGCTCGGGTTGCCTTGGATCCATAATATAAGGGCAGTACCTTCGACACTTCATCAAGTCCTAAAGTTTCCAACATCAGAAGGAATCAAAATGGTGTACGGTGAACAACCCCCCGCTAGAGAAATATTTGCAATCAACGAAGTGGTACCGGTATCGGCACTTTCGTTAACAAAGGGATCGGAGTCAAAGGGAAAGCATGAAGTCAAATAGCAATCACAGTCGTCGGCCTTGGCCTGATTTGAGGAGTAGGAAATTTTTTAGGATGATGATTATATGATACCTCGAACCTTCATAATCCCCGATGATTTTGATGCAACAAAGTCAATGGTCGAAGAGTTGGAACAAATCATATTAATCGAACATCTGCCCTATTGAAAGGTATACCTGGGTACGGGTTAACCCCTGGGCTCAGGGAAAAACACATTAAATTCATTATCACAAATATGGATTGTTTTGCATGGTCCCACCTTGACATGACTGGGATCTCACCGGAGATTACTACCCATCGATTGATCTTGGACCCAAAGTTCTGACTGGTAAAGCAAAAGAGAAGGCCCCAGTCCGAGGTTAAACATGCATTCATCGAGAATGAGGTAACCAAACTTCTCAAAATAGGGTCCATTTGGGAGGTAAAATATCCCGAATGGCTAGCAAACGTAGTCGTAGTCCCTAAAAAAGGGAATAAACTTAGAATGTGCGTAGACTACAAGGATTTAAACAAATCATGCCCTAAAGATTCTTTTCCTTTGCCGAATATCGATGCCACGACCGACCACGATATCCTTAGCTTTCTCGACACATACTCCATGTACAATCAAATACAAATGAACCCAGAGGATCAGGAAAAGACTTCGTTCATCACTAAATACAACACCTATTGTTATAACGTGATGTCGTTTGGGCTACAAAATGCTGGTGCTACTTATCAACGCCTAGCAAATCGAATGTTCAAAGAACAAATAGGTAAATCAATGGAGGTTTACATTGACGATGTGTTAGTTAAGTCCCTGCGAGCAGAGGACCATTTAAAACATTTGCAGGAAACCATCGACATACTAAGAAAGTACAACATGAAGCTCAACTCGGAGAAATGTGCATTCAGAGTCGGATCAGGCAAGTTCCTCGCCTTTATGGTATCATATTGTGGGATCGAGATCAACCCTGATAAAATCATGGCAATCGAAGACATCACAATCGTTGATAATGTCAAGGTTGTACAAAGGTTAACAGGGTGCATAGCCGCCCTAGGTTTTATCTCGAGTTCGTCGGATAGGAGCCACCGTTTCTTCTCACTGCTCAAGAAGAAGAGCAATTTTGGATGGACCCCGGTATGTTAACAAGCCTTGGAGTAACTAAAGCGATACCTGTCAGGCCCGTCATAGCTTTACACCCTGAAAGTACGAGCAACTCTTCTTATATTTAGCGGTCTCGGAGATAGAGGTAAGTGGGGTCTTAGTTCGAGAAGAACAAGGTACGCAATTTCCTGTTTACTATGTTAGTCGAACTCTAGGAGAGGCCGCAGCCCTATACCCACACTTAGAAAAATTAGTGCTCGCTCTAATAAGCGCCTCTAGGAAATTAAAACCATACTTTCAGTGTCACCCAATTTGTGTTGTAACCACCTATCCCCTCCGCAACATTTTGCACAAGCCCGAACTCTCGGGTCGATTGGCCAAATGGGCCGTCGAGATCAGCGGGTATGATATCGAGTATCAACCCCGAACAACCATCAAGTCTCAAATATTGGTAGACTTCATTGGCGACTTCTCGCCAGCCCTCGTACCAAAGGTAGAAAAGGAACTATTATTAAAATCGGGTACATCATCAGTGTTGTGGACCATCTTCATAGACGACGCTTAGAACGTGAAGGGGTCCGGTATAGGCATTGTTTTGAAGCCGCCCATAGGTAATACAATTAGACAGTCTATCAAAACATCAAAATTAACTAACAATGCGGCCAAGTATGAGGCCATATTTGCAGGTCTCGAGCTAGCTAAGAGCTTGGGAGTAGAGGTCATCGAGGCCAAGTGTGACTCTCAGCTTGTGGTAAATCAATTCAACAGAATTTTTGTGGATCGAGAGGATCGAATGCAGAGGTACTTGGACAAACTACAAGTGTCTATACATCGATTTAAAGAACGGACCCTACATCATGTACCCCGAGAACAAAATAGCAAGGTCGATGCCCTTGCAAATTTAGGGTCGTCGATTGAAGACGATGAACTTAGCTCGGGGACTGCCGTACAACTTTCGAGGTCAGTGATCGAAGAAGGACACGCAAAAATAAACTTTACAAGTCTAACCTGGGATTGGAGGAATAAAAACATCGAATACCTAAAGAACGTGAAGCTTCCTTCGGATCCTAAGGAATCGAGGACTCTACGCACGAAGGACGCACGGTTAACATTGGCTGAGGATGGAACACTGTATAGAAGAAAGTTCGATGGACCATTGGCGATATGTTTGGTATTGGGAGACACCGACTACGTTCTACGGGAAATTCATGAGGGCACTTGCGAAAATCATTCAGGTGCCAAGTCATTAGTTCACAAAGTCATCAGAGCATGATACTATTAGGCCGATATGGAAAAAGATACAAAAGAGTTTATTCGAAGATGCGACAAATGCCAAAGGTATGCGCGGATGATTTACCAATACGGGGAGAAACTTCACTCAGTCCTATCCCCATAGCCGTTCATGAAATAGGGAATGGATATCGTCGGCCCTCTACCATCATCCCCAGGTAAATTTAAATTCATTTTGTTTATGACTGACTATGTTTCTAGGTGGGTTAAAGCATAGGCCTTCGAGAAAATCAGAGAAAAAGAAGTCATAGACTTCATCTGGTACCGCATTATATGCCGATCCGGGATGCCTGCTGAGATCGTATGTGACAATGGAAAACAATTTGTCGACAACAAAGTGACAAAGTTTCTCGAAGACCACAAAATAAAAAGGATCCTGTCAACGTAGTATCATCCTAGTGGGAACAGGCAGGCCGAATCGACAAACAAGACCATCATACAAAATCTAAATAAAAGATTGAACGACACTAAAGGGAAATGAAGAGAAATATTGCCCGAGGTCCTTTGGACGTATCCAATAACGTCAAAATCCAGTACGGGGGCAACAACATTCTCTTTAGTCTATGGTGCCTAAGCTATGATCCCGGTAGAAGTCGGAGAACCTAGCTTTAGGTTTCGGTATGCAACAGAAGATTCAAATCACGAGGCTATGAATACGAGCCTTGAATTTCTAGATGAAAGATAGGAAGCCGCCCTCGTTCGAATGGCTACATAGAAACAGCGGATCGAAAGGTATTACAATCGAAGAGCCAACCATCAACACTTTAAAATCTGGGACTTAGTTTTGAGAAAGGTCACCCTTAGTACTCGAGACCCAAATGAAGGAAAACTTGGCCCGAACTAGTACGGACTGTATCAAGTCCTCGATATCTTCAGAAAAGGATCCTACAAACTTGCCACGATAGACGCCGAGCAATTACCAAACAATTGGAACGTATCACTCCTCAAATGATATTACTGCTAAGGTATAACCTTCTCCATTTTCATTTATATTTTATACTAACCAATTGCAGGTGTTCAATCGAAGACATCGAAGGATTCTTCATCACAAAGTCCTTAGGTCTGAAAGTACGTGTTGCACTCTTTTTCCCTTAGACGAGTTTTTGTCCCACATGGGTTTTTCCTGCGAGGTTTTTAATGAGGCAACCATTGCTCGTGCTAACTTAGAATAATTCTACAATATCGAGTCTCGTTTATAATAAACCTCGAATACTGGGGGGCATCACCCTCGAATGTCTACTTTGTTACAAGGAAGATACTTCGTGTCAACTTGGTCTCAACAGGTAAAATTTTGTAAGGGTCAAACGAACCATGCCCATGTAGATTACTCGATCCCAAAAGGCAAATATGCATGCATGTATAATCTATTGAGAGAAATATTTTTCCTTTCCAAATATTTCATGCCTTAGAGAAAATTTTACTTTACAATTTCATACTTTTGATCTATTGTGGAAACAGGCTTAAGGTCCAATCACAACTGAAGTCAAACAACTTACCCCATACTTGGGGACTGCCGTTGTAAAAAATCAAAGTAATCGAATTATTAAAGTCTCGAGATCGTAAGACGTTAAAAAGGCAAGCCTCATTTTTATAGGCCACGACCATCCCACTCGGGGGCTGATACTTCGAACAAGTTCGACGTATAATCGGGAAACAAGCCCAAGAGGCAAATCCCAAGTTAAAGGCTATAACCAAACTAATACGGTTCAAAGATGTTTGAATTCCATAATAAAATAGGCCTTCAAATATTTTTATAAAACTGGTTTAAAAAGGCTACCCTCGCCAAAATTACAAAGGGTTTCGATCACATCAACCCTCGAAAACCCTAAGGGGTACCGAATTATCTGAACTCTCAAACCATTTTCTCATTTTAATACTAAGGCATTACGAAACAAAAGGCTTCAATGTCATCAGCCCTCGAAAATAGTGGAATATGTATACAGATTTATCTCATGCTAAGGCATAGCAAATCTTTATGTAATTAATGTTGTAAGCCAAAATGGGGGTAGAAAGACTTATGTATATTAAAGTGATCATTCCACAAAGGCCACACCAACCTAATACCAAAAAGCCTAAGGACTGCTTTCACTTCAAGTTCGAGAGATCCTTCTCACTTGTCTATAAAGCCTAAAGGATACCTAATTATGTGTTCGAGCATGTCCTCAGTCGATCATTAAGCCCAAAGGCTACTTCAACTCAAGTTCGAATAAATTCTTACTCGGGGACTGTTTAAGCCTAAGGGTTATTTTTTGTTTCCGAGTTCGAAAGACTGTCCTCATTCGAATGAAGCCTGAGGATTCCCTTATCTCTGATCCGAGTGAGCACTCGCTCGATCATAGAAACTACTCCAGTTTAGTCTAATTGCCTAAAACTCGATCCTATGAATAATAATTTCATAAGGCCTGGATGAAGAACAAATTCCATGAGTCAGGGATAAAATGAAAATGCACAAGACAAAAAGATAGATATTTATGTATGCCAAAATTATTTACAAAGGCATGGTATGGCCCGATCAGAATTCTATGCAAAAACACAAAAAAGATCAAAGGGCACTTAATCTTCTCCAACAACAACATCTTCACCCTAGGGATCCTATACTCTCTTGGATCCACTCTTGTTCCCCGATTCATCAACATCAGAAGAGACCAATTCTTTGGCTTCAGCTTCAAGTTCTTTTGCATATTTGATCTCGGCAGCGAGATTGAAGCCACGATCATGGATATCCTTGAGAGTTTCCCTTCGAGACTGAAACTTGGCAAGTTCAACAACCTAGTATACTCGAGTTTGAGTAGTATCAGTAAATTCCTTTGCTCGAGCTTGAGCGGCTTTGGCGTCAGATCAGTAGATGGCCACGATTGCCTCAGCATTGGCCTTAGCCGTTTCAACTTCGGATTTCGCCACTGCAAGTTCCGTGATCAGTCGAGCATGGAGCTTCTCAATTTTCTTTGCTTGTGCTAAGTTCTTCTCTTTCATACCTTGGGACTGGCTTTCAGCCGAGGATAACTAAGCTCGAACAATCTCTTTCTTTGAGGCAAGACAGTCCATATTTTGCTTCCATGCTATGGTTTCCTCCTTCACCACATCTACCTCTCCATGGAGTTACCTGATCATTTTGTGTAGTTGCTGGACCTGTGAGATTGAATTGTTAGCCACCAGTCCCGAACTGAGGCGATGAGTTTATAAAACTTTATTTACTTGCTCGGTCAGTTCACTTTGTTCTTTCTAAGCCGTAGCCAGTTCAACTCAGAGGCCCTTGATTTCTTCTTCTTCTTGCCCACTGGAAAGTTTAAAGGCATTCTTCTCCTTGGTAAGCCCCTGGATATCAGCCTTATAATGGCCTAGTTCTCCTCGGAATCATAGGAAAGCTTCATGATAAAGCATCGAAGCCTGTAAACCTAGAAGGGAAAAATTATACAAAGGGAGAAAAACCCCAAGTACAAAAATGGATAGAAGAATCAGAGATCACCCGGCTTAAAGCTTGTTGGGCTTCGTTGAAAAGACAAGGCGCTCTTACCCCGTCCATCTAGGCTCGATCCTCTTCTGTGACCAAACCTCAGAGGTAGATGGCCACCCTACGGGGGCACCAAGAATACAAACATCTTCCAGGACTGAGACCACAATAGTTCGTTTGTGCCAACGATAGATACTGGGAGCAAGGAATTGATCGGTCAATTTGAAACTTGAGGAAGCGTCACCCGAGCTTTCTTTCAGAACCTCCAAGTCACCCAAACCAGTGACGTCTTCTATCCCGGCAAATAAACTACGGAAGAGATCTTCCTCTCTATGAGTTCCTTCCCCATGTAAAGTTTCCATGGCTTGAGTGTCACGTATCAAAGAATCATAGATCGAAGGAAACAAGGAGGAATCCCTAATCTTTATTGCCCCCCGAGGATCTCTTGAGGTGCTACCTCTATCTTGGGGAGCCTCGAGCTCATTCTCTGCGCCGGTACCAATCGCCTCTTCAATGGACTCTTTGCCCCGAGGAAAAATACCTTCGATTCCTTTCGGCTCGGGTACTTGGGCCGAAGTATCCTTTCCGACCTCATCAATTCTTGGCCGATCAGCGTCAATCTCCACTGGTTTTGAAGCTTTCTGCACCCTGGTGCTAGTTCGTGCACGGGCTATCATCCCGGAATCATCTTCATCTTATTCTTCTTGCTCACCCTCTTTGGTCTCCTCTCGTATCTTGAGGACTGAGTCCATAGTCAAAGCGATGACATTCCCTATACGGGACCACCTCTTTTTGGGCTTTTGCTCGTCCAACATCGTGGAGCTCAAAGTCTCCTTCCTTTTCCACTCTTTCTTTTGTTTTGAAACCAACGGTCGGGGAAGATTTTCTTTATCACATGATGGGGTCCTCATCGACACATCTTTCCCGAGACCTGCAAAAAAAGACAAGTAAAATCGAGGGAAAATCCGGATAACGATTAGAATTGTCGAGACAAGCGAAAACTAACCATGGTTTTAGGCCTCCCATCGACCCTTCGATAACTCGCACCATGCGTGTTCAGTATTTTTCGATGTCGACACTAGGCTCCTGACCCAGTTCTAAAGATGGGGAATTGCACCCGGCATCTAGGCAACGGCTGCACCAAATGAAATGCAGTAAAGAAGGAAGAAAAAATGAAGATAATAAGCAGGAGTTAAAAAATAGAGTTATACTCAAGTTTCATGTTCCATTTCTCTGGAAATGGCATGTTTTCGGCCGAGATCAGGTCCGATGTCTTTACCCGGACAAATCAGCCCATCTTACTTCGGTCCTTGTCTTCATCCATGCTCGTGAAAACTAACTTGGAGTACCGACATTGAAGCTTTATGAGCCCCCCTCGATAATGTCGGGGGATGTATAAGCTTATGAGATGGTCGAGGGTAAAGGGAAGCTCGTCGAACTAACCCACAAAGAAGCGGACCAGTATTACTATCCTCCAAAAATAAGGATGATATGGTTGAGGGTGACCTCGTACTTCTTGCAGAAGTCCACAATAATCGGATCCAGAGGACCCAATGTGAAAGGGTAGGTGTAAACACTCAGAAACACCTCCACATGCATAGTGATTGACTCTTCGGGCGAGGGCACCACCACGTTCTTGTCTACCCAGTTGCAATCCTTTTTTAACTTGCTTTAAAAAGCCACTAGTGATTGTGCATATGCACCTCAACATTGACTCACATCGGCCTGGAACCGAGGAGGTCTTTTCAGCTTTGAAATTGGAGTCAAGGACCCACGACGGAGGAAATAATTCTTTAGAGAGTGGCTCCGCTGCTGGTTGCTCGCTGGCCGGCTTAGACGAGAAATCTTTTTCTTTCTACAACACAGTTTTTGCCATTTTCGCCATTTTGGATTTGAGTTTGAAGAAAGAAGAAATAGATAAGACTTGGTGTTTTGAGAAGGTTGACAACAAAACTAGAAGATTTTGCAGAACGACCAAACTTGAAAGATGTAAAAAGCTTTGGAGATTAGGAAAAATTGAAAGTAAAGTTTGAATCAATGAGAAAAAGGCCTATTTATGGGTTTCACGGCGATGTTTCGAAACCACTAGTGGCCGACCATCAACTGGCACACATTTAATGTTTGGAGAACTGCACCGACGAGACCTTTCGGTCACATCTACCATTTACGTTACGGGAATGACATCATGACAGGTCGAGGATCAAAGGCTCAAATTTTTTCTTGTCGTTACACTCAAAAAAATGAGGGGACTATATATATACGGATAAAATAGGGTCCACCCAATTTTATTGATTTATCGAGACCAATGTGAGGAATCGAAGATCGATCCTGTAATAGATCGGACCGAGGAACGAGGACAAAGTACCTAGTTCGAGATTCGGGGTACCTATCATGATCGAGGCCAGTGGTAATTGATATCAAATGAGACAGGCAAGAAAGATTGAAGGTAGCGTAACAACAGAAAGGCGAGATATCCTTGACTGATCTAAGATCATGGCGGAAATCTCGGAATGGATCAAATCAAGGACGGTTAATTAGCTAATCATGGGATTTTCTTCTATAATTAGAGTTATACCATAATTAGAATTCGTTTACTATATAAAGAGGAGTTCCAATCATTCGTAAGACACTTGGTTCACAGATATCAAAGCAATATAACACTTTCTCTTTCATTTAATTCTCGTTCACCAGCTTGTTATATTTTTAACTATTCTTGCACCAATCAGTTCTAGGGCATTCAAGCTGGAGGGCTAAATTTCATTCAAACACTAGTTTTCTTTATCTTATTGTTAATTTCTATTACTAATCTTCATATTCATCAATTGGTATTAGGTGAAATCACATATCCTTAAAACTACATTATAAGTTTAATTGTTATTCAATTTTTAGGGTAAACAAAGTGTAATGTTGATTAATGAAGTCTCGACCCTAGAAAACTTAATAGTATTCATGATCGAACTTGAAAATAATTTAGGCATTTAATTTGTTAGCGATATACTGGCTATCGATGAGTCACAATTGTGAGCACGTGATTTTTGCCTTATATGAATTACTCCCAGAAATTTAAAACAAAATAATTTCTTTCGGTGTTTGCAATTTTGTGGATTTTCGGGGCATTTTATTTTATTTAATTAACAGAAAATACAAAATATGTTGCATTTGCATATAGGATTTAATTCTACGTTTTAGGATTAATTAGCAAATTAGTTTGTTTTATAAAAATGGAAAAATTACAAAAATATAGTTGATTTTGCACTTTTAATTTTTAATTTCTTTGGTAGTTTTTCTTTGAATTTGGTTGTTAATTATTTGTGGTAAATGTTACTTAGAGTTAATTAATGTAATAGGATAATTTTATTAGTGATTAATTTAGGATTATTTTTAATTTTGATTTAAAAGGAAACTAAAAGAAAATTGAAAAAAAGGGGGGAAAAAAGAAAGAAAAGAAAAGAAAACAAATAAAGAGGTTGGCTTGGGATGCAAACCCCAGGCCCAAACATTCCCCCCCCCCCCCCCCGCCTGAAACCTGTTTGGCATGGCCCATTTCCCCCTGACCCGGTCCGGTTCGCCTCGCCCCATTTATCCAAACGACCCCGTTTAAATTACCATGATATCTGGGCCGTTGATTGCATTTGATCTAACGGCCTGGAAGTGGGGTCCAATAGGTATAAACATGTCTGAGACATTCTCCCCCCTACCCCTCTCATCTCCTTCGCAGTCCTCACCGCCTCCACCGGAACCACCCGCCGGAAATCATCTCTGCCAGCGGCGGTACTCCGATCGACCCCAAATTAATGTCATAGACTCCCCTCCTTCTCCTCTTCCCAAATCCCCAAAACCCTTCCCTCAAATCCCAACAGAACTCTCCGAATCTTGAATCGAAGAAAAAGACCCAAAACTCCAACTCACCCGAATGACCCCAGATTAACACAACATAGCCACTACGACCCCCTCATGCCGAATCCTCATTCAGTTTCCCTCGAATCTCGCCGGAGCTTCTCGAATCTTAAATATGAGTTCGAGCCTTGAAAGTTCAAAAGCCCTTTTTTCTATCGGACCTGGTGCATGCATGGTCATAAGGGCTGTTCTTCAAGTTTTGAAGTTCGGATTCAAACGGTCGGCATCAGTTCTTTTAGGCCATGTGTCTCTGATAGATTTCGAGTCTGAATTGGTAGGTTCCTGTCCCCTCTTTTGTCTGTTCTTTATTTTACTATTTTATTTCTTTCCTCTCCTTCCCTTTTCTTTGGTTTAATTTTCTTCTACTAGTCTGGTTGAAACTCGACCAATCCTCCGGGTTTTAACTATCTTCTGTTAGTTGTTTTTCTTTTTCGTCTTTCTTTGTGAAAGTTGTTCTCTATTTCCTTAGTTGTGTTATCAGCCCGTTTAAAGTTCTGACTTCATATCTCGTTCAGTCACCTAGTTAATTTATTTAGGGTTATTTTAATGACTTAGTTAATTTCTTGCTTATTTGTGTGTAATAATCAGTTGATTAGTGTAGGTTTTAATTCTCGAAATCATTCAAGTGTTTGCCCTTTGTTTGTTGACTGATTTGATTCAGCTCATCTTGTGGTTTGGGCTTTGAATCCATTGCACACCTCACCCCAAGAGGGTTGATTTAGGTCATTAGGTCAGAATTGAGCCCAAGTTTTGGTTTAAATATCGGGTCAATCTGACCCATTTGGGTTCATGGAGTAAATAATCAGGGTTCGAGGGGTAGTCTAGGGAATTAGCCTAAGGAATCTTAAGTGTAACTGAATGGGAAGCTTCCAAGAAGCTGGGGGTAGGGATTAAAGTGAATTTCTGGAATTTAAGCTAGGGACACTTAAGCAAAAAAACAAAATTAAGAGGGGGAAAAGTGCAAGCTAAGTCTGCCCTAATAACTTGCCTATAAAGGCAGTTTTTCTTGCCTTTCAAGGTAGACCCAAGAGAGAGTTTGAGATCTAGAAACCCCAAAATATAGAAGCAATTCTTGAGGTTGAGGATTTCATAGAAACTACTGTTCCATTGGATTTCTTTCCATAATTCTTGAGGTTGAATATCTAAAGCAATCTTTGATTCATATGGGAATCAGTTTGGTTTAATTTGGTTTTTGAAAGCTGATTCTGAGCTGAATTTGTGCTGGTAGTCCTGATTACCAGCTTTATTAGCTTCCCTATTGAGCTTTAATTCCTGAGAGATCACACGAACTTATCTAGGTTGAAGATGGTCTAATTTTGGTTTTTTTTTAAAACCAATCTTGAACTACTAAGAGGTTACTGTTCCAGTGCTGATGTTGTCACTGTCCTGCTATCGCTGACCTTCTTCCTTTTTCTATCATTTTGCTTTCCAAGTATTCACAAATACTATGGACACCATTTGAATGTAGTTTGAAGCTTGAATTTGAAATATGGACAAATTGGATGATGATTGCTATTGAACACTCATTTCTGCCTCTTTTAATTTCATGCATGATGCGTATTATTTATTCCAGGGATAGCTTGGTCGAGTCTGTTTTTGGTTGAATGGAGTATAACTATGTTTGTAATTATCTTAGTGTTGAGAATACTTGTTAAGCTTTTTGTTCTAGAATTAGTTTTGGTTTGAAACATGGAACGAGTTATGGTTTAATCACTTGGATTTTGTGGGTTTGAGTTGGGGTATATGTATAAAGGGACTTTCAAGGACATTCCTAGTAGGCATTTGCATATGCAGTATTCAGTATTACTATTCTGAATTTTAGTTGTTTGTTTGAAGTTTTCTTTTAGGAGTCTGGGTTAGTGATTTATCTGCTAATGTCCTTTCTGTGCAAAAGTAATGTGATTAGCCGTGTTTGTATGACGTTGAAACTGTAAATTCTGCTACCTGGTATTAGTTATTAGAATTGGAACTCATAATCAATTTCAAGGGTGAATCATCATTGGATGTCACATAATGGGCTATTGACAAGTTAAAGACAGATCCTAAAGCTACTTCCATATGTATGGGTCTCGTTGTTATCTGGTTGAATCCTCTACGACTTCCAGCTTGCTCATGCATTGAAAGGCGTCAATGTAGAGCTTAGGGCTCAGCAGCTGTAGGGCTTCGAACTTGGGCTCAATTATGAGGCTTAATTCTGAAAATTCCCTTGAACGAGATCTGGGCCATAGCTGTTGTGGGACTATCAGTCCCCTTGTATTAGCTTAAGCCCTTTTATGTTATGGATTAGTTTTCCCTCGTATAAACTATCTTAGTTAGTTTAAATGGAACCTTTAGCTACATTTAGTGTTAATTAATTAGACATTTAACTAGTTGAGGCGAGCCATATCCAATAACATAAATAATTTATGGCCCTCAAACATTTAGCTTGAACATTTTAGAATTGAGGTGCGCCGTGCCAAACAAAAATCACAATTGCATGGCATTCGTATTAATTTAGATATAAAATTTGACAAATGTACGGAGTTTGCTTATGCACCTTTAATATACTATCCTAATTATGGACACGTTCGCGTGACATGATTACGATTTCTAAAAACCAAACCGGAGTATATGTTCGCGCAACTTTGGCCAAATATTTCTTCATATTAATAAAGCATTATTGATTGTGGACACGTTCGCGTGACATGATTTTTGATGCGCCAAACAAACGAGTACATGTACGCGTGACTTGTTTCAAGATGTTTTCTTAATTAAAAGAGGTAAAAGCATATAGGTTCTAAAACGAGTAATTAAACAATTTTAATAAGTCGAGTATGATCAAAGCGACCGTGCTAGAACCACGGAACTCAGGAATGCCTAACACCTTCTCCTGGGTTAACAGAATTCCTTACCTGGACTTCTGTGTTCGCAGACCATAAATAGAGTCAACTTTCCTCGATTCGGGATTTTAAACCGGTGACTTGGGACACCATAAATTATCCCAAGTGGCGACTCTGAATTTTAAATAATTAATCCCGTTTCGATTGTCCTTTAATTTCAAAAACTCCCTTATACCCTCTCGGGGTGTAGTAAAAAAGGAGGTGTGACAGCTCTGGCGACTGTGCTGGGGACCGAACCCAGAATCTCTGGTTCAGGGTTCAAGAATTCGAGCTTGTTAATGTTTTTTACTTGGCTTCATTTATTGTTAATATTACTGTATCCTGTGAATCTTTTGTTCTAAATGTTATTTGTTTACTGCTTTATTATTGTTTGAATTGTATATAAATGTTTTCTTACGTCACCTCTCTGAGTCTTCTGAAAATGGTGAACACGTTCGTGTGGCCCGCTTTTTTCGTAGAAATTATACCAAATAGAACGAGGCTGGGCAAGCGACAAGGCCAGGTAGACTTCAGTGCTCCCAGTACGTCGCCCCCTCTTCGGCCTCAGTTGTCCGCTCGAGTACCCAAGTCTAGACCAAAACCCCAGGAGTTAAACCTAGAAAAACATAGCTTCATGCCGGATCCCTAATAGGAGCATTTGTTTGCATCATGTGCATTTGACTTAGGGGACTCAATCCAGGGATTGGGTCTGTCTAGGATAGGGGTACCCGAAACAACAAACCATCCTGATGCATTCTACGTGCTATGTGTACATTTATTTGTTTTGGCTTGCATGCTGACAGGCTAGGGAAAGTAAAGCAAAAAGAAAAACCAAGAGTGATGTAGGGAAGGAAATAAAGCCCGATTCCAAAGAAAACCCCGGTATTTGAAAAATGTCCCGAAGCTTTGCCAAAAATTTTCAGAAAAGAAAGTTATTTCAAAAGAGTCAAACACTATGTTCTTCCAAATGTGTCAAAACTGACCGAACTATGCAGGTCTAATTCTTACCGGATGTGGGATACGTAGGCAACCTACATAAGGTTCGGCCTTATTTTTGAAAAAAAAACAAGAAAAGAAAGTCGGTGGTCTAGTGAATGCAGTCTGGATTCTTGATCAAAATAAGCCGATCCAACTTCGGCAATGTCTCAAACCGTTCTTGCCGAGATAGCCTCAGAGTATTTTCAATTATCGAAAGGCTATTTTCGTAAAAGAATGGACAAGTTTATGAAGGGTCATAAAATAATCCCCCCCCCCCGACCTCAAAATTCATGTGAAATTGAGAAGGGGCCGCATTTGCAAAAATAGTCACTTGGCTAAAATTGGCATATAGGGGAAGAAGAAATTATGGGCCTTTGATTTTTTTTTTCTTTTATTCTTTTCTTTTTCTCTCTCTTTTTTCTTTTCTTCTTCAAAAACCTGCTTACAAAAGAGTCCACTCGAGTCAACCCTAACCTTAACCTTTCCACAGGAACAGAATGAATACCATCCAGGATCCGCCAGAAGTGGTCAGGGAACATGCTAAGTTGCACTTGCTTATGTGGTGGAATGATCTAGATGAAGATGGTCAGAAATGGGTGAAAAAGCAATTGGGTGCTCTTATAAACATTTTTGAGATCAAACCACAGGAAGACTGATCAAGGCTTTGGTAACTTTCTGGGATCCTGTCCACAATGTCTTTCGTTTCTCGGATTTTGAGATCACCCGTACTTTGGAGGAGATAGCCGGGTACATTGAATTAGGACGGGATTTGAGGAAGCAACAACTTATATTTCCAAGGGCTCCATTGGTGCACAAGTTCTTTGATCTCCTGAATATCAGTAAATAGACGAATAAAGAACGTGTGAGAAATGAGTGTTGTGCTTTCCATTTCTTATACTTCAGGTTCGGGCACTCTACTGGTTTTGAAACACATGAAAGGGGTCTGAGCAACAAACAAGACAATGTCCTTTGGCAAATTCATCGGCGGTTCGCATTTATTGTGGCATTCTTGGGGATCATGGTTTTTCCAAATGAGAAAGGGACGGTGGATATTCATATGGCTAGAATTGCACAAATCCTCACTACCAAGGAAGATCATACACTTGCCCCGTTGGTGCTGGCAGACATTTATCGAGCATTGACTTTATGAAAAGCAGGGGCTCAATTTTTTGAAGGTTACAACATCCTTCTGCAAATGTGGTTGATCGAGCACCATCATCATCATCCCAGATTCATGAGTTATGGTTCGAGCCTGAATAACTTCATCACTAGTTACGAGGAGAGGGTAAAAGATTACAACGCACCAGAAGGGTTTGAATCATGGGTCTCTCACTTGAAAGTTCTTAACGCAGGTCAGGTCGAGTGGACTACAGGATGGCTCCCGAGGACAAGAGCCATCTATATGACTGCTACCAAAGGCTACCTAAAGTTAATGGGCGTAAGGAGTATTCAGCCATATGCACCACAGAGGGTCTTGAGGCAATTGGGAAGGTATCAGATTGTGCCTGAAAATGAAGATCTAAGCACCCAGATCATAGAGTTACATCCAGAAGCTGCATTGCCCGAGGCTGTAGTTCAGCAGGATTGGAATAGCTGCCAGTATCTAAAAAATGGCACCCAGGTACCAGACATCACCAAGGGGGAAGTAGATCCAAATTATCCTACTTGGTTTGAGAAAATGTCTTATGTAAATAACGAGCCAGAGCCTGAGAGACCCGCCAAAAGGCCTCATGTTCAAGCCTTTGATGATAAAATTTAGGAGAGGTTAGCCTGGGGGAAGAAGGAAAAGGAATATAAGGCCACCATCCATGATCTACGAGAAGAGTTGAGAAATGTCACCTTCAACAATGATTTACAGGCACAAGAGGTCGAAGGTGAGAGGAGAAGATTGGTGAGAGAAAATGAAGCTCTCAGAGCTCAGGTTCGACAGTTGAAAATTGAAGCCGAGAACCTAGGCCGAAGCAGGAAAGATGAAAGGCTCATTTATAACCTTACTCAAAAGGTACGTGACTATGAAGATGACCTGCAGAAAGTTGAGTCTGAACTAGCAAAAGCACAAGCAAGGTTGGCTAAAAGCTCCGAAAGGCGTGCAGCTTTCGTTCAACAGATGAAAGAAAGATATGAAAAAGGGGTCACAGGTTGGGAAAAGGCAATTGGCAACCTCGAGGGTGAAATGGATAAACAAGCCAAAAATTTTAAGGCTGAAAAAGAACATTGTTACGCCTTAATAGAACGGCTAGAAAGAGACTTGTAACAACTCCAAGAGCAGAACCAGGTAGCCGAACGAACTTTGGAAGCTAGAACCGAACAAATTGGGCGTTTGTTGCAAGAGAAGGGCGTTGTAAGAGAACCAGTCAAAAGGGTCGCCAACTACATCGCGATGAAGTGCAGTAGCTGTGAGGATATGACTAAATCTATGTTCTTCGCTACTGTGATGATTTTTGTTCGCCGGGTAATGGAAGATGTCTACCACCTCCAAGGGGATTTAGCGAGTCCGCCCGCGACGAGGCCGAATGATGCCCCGCGGGTCCCGGGGGCAACTGAGGCACTGATGTATTCGCGATTTCTTGAGTCTGTATTTTCTTTCCGTTAAAGTCTGCCAGTTTGTCTCGGAGTCTGTATTTCTTTTATCAAAGTATGTGGGTTGTTTGTTTTCCGAGTCTATATTTCGTCTTTCATCAGAGGCTGTTAGTTTTTTGTTTAAGTTTATTTCCGAGTCCTATTATGAAAAATTTGAAAATTCCAAAAAATGTTTTATTATTTTTCTCTCCAAGAACCACGCTTGGTCTGATTCATGCGGGGTCATGATATGTAGGCAATCTCCATAGGATTCGACCGTAACCAAATAAAAAAGAGAGCAAGAAAATAAGAGAAAAAATAAGAGAGTAAAGAAAAGAAAAAGAGCGAAAAAACAAGAAAGAAAAGAGAGAAAATATGAAATCAAGAGAGAATAAAAACAAAGAGAGAACAGCGGCAAGAGTGAAAGGAAGGAAACGAAAAACAAAGAAAAGGGGGAAGTTTGCAATTGAAAGACCGGGATGACGCATACAACTGATCAAATACATAATAGAGACGGTTAACTATTTAGGTGCATTCATGCCCAATGTGCGGTTACCAATCTGTTAAAGCCTAATCGCTAACAAGGTTGTTGTTTGATGTATTGAGTCCAGGAAGGTGGTTAGTTGATTGGCATTCTGGCAACTCATTCATATAACACCCTATCAAAAGACAGGCTGAATATGGCTAACCAAGAACCGGAGACAAGTATTGTTGACTCGTCAAAAGAGGTGGAAGAACTAGATGTTAATGCAATGAAGGAGGAGATGTATAAGTTAAAACAGCAGATGTCTGAAATGTACCAAGCCTGGGCCAAGGGGCATCCACCACCGGTTTATCCCGCCAACCCTGCTTATATCCCACCATCGGCCCAACCTCAGGAGCCTCCCACTATGAACTCATCTCCAGCCTTTCCCCTCTACCAACAATGCTATGGCTCCACTTCCCATAATTCTCAAGCTCCACCACCCAAACAAGTCCCATACCCTCCCCCACCAATTACACCTGTTTTTGTGGCACCTCCACCTGCTACATTACACCGATCTTCCAGTGAACCTTTATTCCAAACTCACGACAACTAGTACTATCCCCCTAAACCCACCTTAAAAGTTCTAGAACCATATTCTTACACCCCTCATCTTGATCTCCCGGCAGAGACCGAGAAGCCACCCAAAAATCCCGAGCATGAAGAGATGATCAGAAAGGTCAAAAGCTTAGAACAATTGTTCAAAGATATGAGGAGGTTGGGAGGTCAAATAAGTGTGGCCTATAAGGATTTATGTCTGTTCCCAGATGTTCAGTTACCAGCAGGGTTCAAAATGCCCAAGTTTGTTCTGTACGACGGGCATGGTGACCCAGTAGAACACTTAAGAGGATTTTGTAGCAAGATGAGATGAGCAGGTAAGAGATGAATTGCTGATGGCATACTTCAGTCAAAGTCTGAGTGGATCAGCCTTAGAATGGTATACCAGACAAGATCACAGTAGGTGGTACACATGGGATGATTTGGCCCAAGCCTTTGCCTACCATTTTCAGTACAACCTCAAAATTATCGCAGACTGTCTGTCATTGACAAAGATTGAGAAGAAGCCCGGTGAGAGCTTCAGGGAATATGGATTCCGTTGGAGAGATCAAGCAGCGAGGGTTGACCCTTCGATGAAAGAAAGTGAGATGGTTGATTATTTCTTGCAGGCTTTGGAACCCACTTATTTTGGACACTTGGTGTCAGCAGTGGGTAAGTCCTTTAATGAAGTTGTAAAAATGGTAGGCATGGTTGAGGAGGGACTCAAGTCCAACAAGATCATGAGTTATTCAGCAATCAAAGCAACCACCCAGGCCATTCAAAACGGTACTGGAGGTGTACTCGGGAAGAAGAAGAAAGAGGATGTTGCTACAATTGAGTCGGGAGCTTGGGTTGGATCCAGGAACCTTCCACGTTACTACAACCCGCCTCGACCCTACCACCAAAATTACCCCCACACTCCATATAGTCCACCACAACACTACTACCCACCGCTCGATCCCCATTTTTCCGTCTATAACGCACAAACCTATACCCAACCTCCCTCTCATGCACAATGTCGTGCGCCGGATCCACCAAGTCCATACCTAGCTCCACAAAATGCCCATCCACCCCAAAGGCCAACAGAAACCCCCCTGGAACAGGTTTTCGGCCAAATCAAGCCTTTAAGAATGAGAGGTTGCAGAAGCAGAAGACATTCACTCCTTTGGGAGAATCATATGCTAGTCTATTCCATCGACTAAGACAGTTGGGTATGTTGAATCCAATCGAGGCTAAACTGTCGAATCCCCCTCCCAGAAATCTTGACCGCTCGGTGAGTTGCGAGTATTGTTCAGGGACCTCGAGTCACAACACAGAGAAATGCTGGAAGTTGAAAACAGCTATTCAAGAGCTCATTGATACTAATCGGATTGAGGTTAAACCCCGGAGGCACCCAACATCAACCAGAACCCGTTGTCGGCCCATCATGAGACCAATATGATTGAGATAGTGCATAAGGGAGGGGAGCCTAAGAAGCCATCGCAAACTGTCATGATGATTCGGGCTAGTGAAGCCAAGCCGTTTGAAAAGTCAACAAATGAGAAGTCTATGATCAAGTTGAACGGGGCAAATAACGAACCATCTATGGAGGTCAAGAAAGGGTCCTCAAGTGACGTTGCAGGAAAACATCAAAGAGTAAAAGTGGTTGTGCCAGAAGCGACGAACAAGCATGTGGTAATTGTGAAGGGTGCCTCAACAGATCCTGTCATTATCAAACCGGTAACTCAATTACCGATAGTCAACAGCAAGGTAATCCCATGGATCTATGAACGAGTGACAGTGACTTACAAGGGGAAAGAGGTTAAAGAAGAAGTGTGTGAGACTCATGGTTTGACTCGATCGGGGAGATGTTTTGCCCCCAAGAGTTAAGAAAAGCTAAGACCTCAAAAGATAATCCAGTGTTCGTGAAGAAAGCGGTGACCGAGTAAGAAGCAGAAGAATTTCTGGGAAATATGAAAGTACAGGACTATTTCTTTGTGGAGTAGTTAAGGAAAACACCAGCTCAAATCTCGCTCTTGTCGTTATTGATCCATTCAGACGAGCACCATCCGGCATCGATGAAAATCTTGAACGAAGCCCACGTTCCTGACAAAATCTTAGTAAACCACTTGGAAAAGATAGCTACCAAGATATTTGAGGTAAACAGAGTCACTTTTTCTGATGATGAGTTGCCCATGGAGGGTACCGAATATAATAGGGCCCTCTATCTAACGGTGAAATGTGAAGATTCCGTGGTTACTCGAGAACTAGTTGACAACGGTTCCAGCGCAAATATTTGCCCTCTTTCCACTCTGAACAAGTTGAAGGTGGATGATGAAAGAATTCATAAGAACAGTATCTGCATTCGGGGATTCGATGGTGGAGGGAAAGATTCAGTCGGGGACATAGTGCTCGAGCTTATAATAGGGCCAGTTGAATTTACTATGGAATTCCAGGTACTCGATGTGGCTGTTTCTTACAATCTGCTGTTAGAACGACCCTGGATTCATGCAGCCAGAGCGGTCCCATCTACTCTGCATCAAATGGTCAAGTTTGAATGGGATCGACAGGAAATTGTTGTGCATCGCGAAAACAATTTGTGTGTTCCCAGTGATGTCATTGTTCTATTCATAGAGTTTGAAGACGACAAGGGGCTGTGGGTTTATTAGGTTGTTGACACGGTATCGGTAGAGAAAATCCATAAAGGGAAGTGTGCACCGACTTCAAGGGTAGTTGTTGCATCAGTCATGGTAGCCGTTGAAATGTTTAAAAATGGTTTTGTACCGGGCAAAGGTTTGGGTGCATCTCTGCAAGGTATCGTACAACCGATTTCTCTTCCTAAAAACTTGGATACATTTGTTCGGGGGTTCAAGCCCACAGTCGCAGACGTTAGAAGAGCTAGAAAAATGAAACAGAGTGCATGGGCCCTTCCAAAGCCAGTCCTGCGTCTTTCCCGATCATTTGTCAGGCCTGGTACCAGAAAGCGCCCAGTGATGTCGGTCCCCATTTCGGTGGTTGATGTGGATGAAGATTTGATGGAAAGGTTCGAGAGGATATTCGTCGATGTGAACGTGTTGGAAGCTGGAGACGGTTCTAGCAAGGCGGATGTGTAATTTGTTAGGCTCGGTGAAAAGATTAACAATTGGGAAACTACTCCTCTCCCCACCAGGAGGGAGTTTTGGTGGTTTGCTTTGATTTTCTTTAAATTTATCTGGATTATTCCAGGGTTGTAATTCAGATTCTATGTTCCGTCCGTTTGGATGTATAGACCCCCATTATCTTTAATTTCAATGAAATGCAATTTCTCTTTTCCTCTCTTCCTGATAGTTTATTTTTGTTTTCCTTTTTTTCCTTGTACAGTTCTTTTTATGCCGGCTTCAATTATTTGACATGCATGCGGAATATCCGGCCCAGTCTTAAAAGCCAATCTAATCCTGAAATAGTAATTCAAGAAATAGAGTGTGATGTTGAATCAGAATATGACGAGGATGAAGCCTTTGAAGATATTAGTAAAGAATTAAGCCATTTTGTAGAAAAACCCAAGCCTATCCTGAGTGATACAGAAGCAATCAATTTAGGGGACCAAGATAATGTCTGGGAAACTAAAATAAGTGTCCATCTTGAACCACAACTCAGAGAGGAAATAATTAAGACATTGTTCGAGTATAAAGATGTTTTTGCATGGTCCAATGACGACATGCCAGGTCTAAGCACTGGCTTGGTGGTTCACAAATTGCGTACTGATCCGGCATTCCCCCTGTCAAGCAGAAGCTGAGGAAATTTAAAACTGATATGAGTGTGAAAATTAAGGAAGAGGTCACCAAACAGTTTGAGGCCAAGGTCAGTCGGGTCACTCGGTATCCCACTTGGTTAGCCAATGTATTGCTTGTGCCGAAGAAGGACGGCAAGACCAGAGTGTGTGTTGATTATCGAGACCTCAACAAGGCAAGTCCCAAGGATAAATTCTCATTGCCGAACATCCATATATTGATCGATAATTGTGCCAAACATGAGATTGGTTCTTTTGTGGATTATTATACGGGCTACCACCAGATCTTAATGGATGAAGAAGATGCAGAAAAGATAGCATTCATCATGACATGGGGAACGTACTGCTATCGGGTCATGCCATTTGTTTTGAAAAATGCTGGGGCGACCTATATGAGGGCAATGATGACCATATTCCACGACATGATACACAGGGAGATCGAGGTTTATGTGGATGATGTGATTGTAAAGTCTAGAAAGTAGTCTGACCATGTCAGAGATCTGAGAAAGTTCTTCCAAAGGCTTCGCAGGTACAATCTCAAGCTCAATCCTGCAAAATGCGCATTCGGTGTTTCGTCTGGAAAGTTGTTGGGATTCATAGTCAGCCGACGAGGTATTGAATTAGACCCGTCAAAGATCAAAGCTATCCAGGAGTTGCCGCCCCCAAAGAACAAGACTAAGGTGATGAGTCTATTGGGAAGATTGAATTACATCAGTAGGTTTATTGCTCAGCTCACGACAACTTGTGAGTCCATCTTCAAACCGTTAAAGAAAGATGTTGCGGTTAAGTGGACAGATGAATGTCAGGAAGCATTTGATAGGATAAATGGGTACTTGTCAAACCCACCTGTGTTGGTCCCTCCAAAACCAGGGAGACCTTTGATTCTGTATTTGATAGTCTTGGACAATTCATTTGGATGTATCACTGGCAGGAAAGATCATGCCATATATTATCTCAGCAAGAAGTTTACATCTTACGAGGTTAAGTACACTCAGCTTGAGAGGACGTGTTGTGCCCTAACTTGGGTAGCCCAGAAGTTGAAACATTATTTGTCTTCTTATACTACTTACCTCATCTCTCGCTTGGATCCGTTGAAGTATATCTTCCAGAAGCCCATGCCCACAGGAAGGCTCGCAAAGTGGCAGATTTTGCTCACAGAATTTGACATTATCTATGTGACTAGGACCACAATGAAAGCACAAGCATTGGCCGACCATTTGGCTGAGAATCATGTGGATGAAGAATACAAACCCTTGAAGACTTACTTCCCTGATGAAGAGGTAATGCACATTGATGAGTTGGAATAGATTGAAAGGACAAGATGGAAACTTTTCTTCGATGGGGCTACTAACATGAGAGGCGTTGGAATAGGTGGTGCTTGTTTCTGAAATAGGGCATCATTACCCTGTTACGGCTCAGCTTCGGTTCTACTATACTAACAATATGGCAGAATACGAGGCATGCATTTTGGGTTTGAGGATGGCTGTGGATATGGGTGTCCAGGAAGTCTTGGCCTTGGGTGACTCGGACCTTCTGGTACACCAGATTCAGGGAGAATGGGAAACACGGAATTTAAAACTTATACCATACCGGTAATGCTTGCATGATCTTTGTCAACGGTTTCAATCAATAGAGTTCAGGCATATTCCGAGGATCCACAATGAGGTCGACGATGCTTTGGCTACTCTGGCGTCAATGTTACATCATCCAGATAAGGCTTATGTAGACCCATTGCATATTCAGGTCCGTGATCAGCATGCTTATTGTAACATGGTGAAGGAAGAGCTCGATGGGGAGCCTTGGTTTCACGATATCAAGGAATACATCCGAAGGGGGGTATATCCTGTACAAGCCACATGTGATCAAAAGAGAACAATTCGTCGCTTGGCAAGTGGATTTTTCTTCAGTGGAGGAGTTTTGTACAAAAGAACCAGATCTTGGGTTATTAAGATGTGTAGATGCCAAACAGGCCGCGGCTATCATGACCGAAGTACATTCTGGAGTCTGTGGACCGCACATGAGTGGGTATGTGCTGACAAAGAAGATTCTTCGGGTAGGTTATTATTGGCTCACTATGGAGCGAGATTGTATCAGTTTCGTGCGTAAATGTCATCAGTGCGAAGTGCATGGAGATTTGATTCATTCTCCCCCATCTGAATTACACACAATGTCTGCACCATGGCCTTTTGTTGCTTGGGGAATGGATGTCATTGGACCAATCGAGCCAGCAGCGTCCAACGGGCACAGGTTTATTCTAGTGGCCATCGATTATTTCACCAAGTGGGTAGAGGCTAAAACATTCAAGTTTGTAACCAAGAATGCGGTGGTTGATTTTGTGTATTCAAATATCATTTGCCGGTTCGGGATACCGAAGGTGATCATTACGGACAATGGGCTAATCTCAATAGTCATCTGTTGAATGAGGTATGTCAGCAATTCAAGATTACACATCGCCATTCTACCCCATATCGCCCTAAGGCAAACAGAGCAGTTGAGGTGGCCAACAAGAACATAAAGAAAATACTTTGGAAAATGGTGAAAGGTTCTAGGCAGTGGCATGAAAAGTTGTCGTTTGCATTGCTGGGTTACCGCACTACTGTCCGTACTTCAGTGGGGGCGACTCCTTATTTGTTGGTGTATGGCATTGAAGCAGTGTTACCCGCAGAAGTGGAAATCCCATCCCTTCAAATTATCACGGAGGCTGAGATCGATGATGAGGAGTGGGTCAAAACCTGCTTGGAACAATTAAGTTTGATCGATGAGAAGAGGCTGGTAGTAGTGTGTCATGGCCAGTTGTATCAACAGAGAATGGCAAGAGCATACAACAAGAAGGTGCGTCCACGAAAGTTTGAAGTGGGGCAGTTAGTATTGAAACGCATTCTTCCTCATCAAGTTGAAGCAAAAGGAAAGTTCGCCCCAAATTGGAAGGGGTCGTTCGTCGTGACTAGAGTGTTGTCCAATGGTGCATTGTATTTGACAGATATAGAAGGCAAATGTGTAGAAATGACTATCAATTTTGATGCAGTCAAGAGATACTATGTATGATTTCTTTCTTTGATTGCACTTGTTTGTACTTGGCATGTCTCGAATATTGAAATGACAAAGGCATTTTGTTCTGCTATCTAAACACTTTATCCCTCGTTACCCCTTTGAGCCTCATTTATTTTCTTTCATACCCCTCCTTCGGAATCAATAGAAAATATCGGAAACACAAGCGTAAAGATAAGTAAAGGAAGGAGAGAAAAAGAGAAAGGAAAAAGAAAAGAGAAAGAAAAAATGGAAAGAGAAAGGAAAAAAAGACAAAAAAAGAGAAAAAAACAACAACAAAAGGAAAAACAAAAGAGGAAAAGAAGAGAAAGAAAAGGGAAGAAAAATCACAACAAACAAAGTAATTCCTATGTCATGAACTATGTTCGACCTGATTCCTTTTAAGGATACGTAGGCAGCCTCACGGTTCGGTCCCATCAAAATAAAAATCCAAAAGTCACCAAACAAAAAACTGGGGAAGAAGTTGTGGTGTTTATCAGAAACCTGATTCTGAAGGTTGTAAATTTGAACCCAATCAAACGGTTTTGATCTTTTTATACCCTTCCTTTCTAAACCCATCCAAAAGCCACATTATGGTCTAAAGAAAGACCTTCTGATCAGTCTTCGGGAAATGCCAAGTCAAGCAAGTAGCGTTGATTCACATCAGGGGCAGCACTCTGGTTCAAATAGGGAAAAGAAATCAAAAATGAGAGAGTCTTATTGGTGAAAACCCTCACGGGCACCGTAAGGCGAAAGTGATTTGAGAGATGAACGAATGAAAGAGGTATGCTAGTGAAAACCTTTCAAGGCACTGCAGGATGAACAAGGTCAGGATTTGGGTGAAAAAATCAGGTTATGGAAATTTCGGGGCAACAAAGTATGGCAATTGGAAGTTGATTGGTTGGGCGGATTGGGCCGATTAATCCAAATTGCATGTCATGATCATCGGTGCCAGCTGCTCCACTCAGATAAGTCTCTTTTCTTTTTTCCCTTCAAATAGTCCTCCAGTTTTGGACTTCCTTATCCTTAACTCTGAGAGTCATTGCATTTCATTTCTTTGGGTTTATTTCTCTAAGATGTTCCCAATGTTAGTTCTGTTTAATCAAATAAGAAGGAATTTCAAAGCTCACTACCAGTTTCAAGATTGCAAAGCACAGTGCGGCCAGAGCATACCAAAGATAGTATGATGTAAAAGGGAATAAAATGCCAGCAAGAGTTCCATCGGCAAGATAATTTGAGGGGAGATGCAGATGTTCAATTAAAGGGGTCAGAGATGTGAAACAACGGTTCGGGAATAGAACACTCGGGTCATTCAAGTTATGGGTTTTTTGAAAGTCAATCGGAAAGTCAAGCGGTTCAGGGCCAGCTCAGAGAATCCAGTCAAAACAAGACAATGCAGCAGAGAGACCTTCAGCAAGAATGCCATCAACTAACCACCACATTTTAAAACTGACAAAATTTTCTTTGATTAAAACAGGGGCAGGAAATTTCGATTGTTTCAGAGAAACCTTCCGTGGAGAAAGGCAATCACCAAACAGGTTTGATTTTTGATTTTCAGGACCCTCCTGGAAAATGGGACCTAGTTGAAATGTGAAAAAATAGCATAATTTAGCATAAATGCATCCCAAATGAATATAAGTCGGCATAGAAGTTTGCATGTTCGAGATAGGATTCAATTAGGAGTTCTCAGGACCCTCCTAGATAATGGGGCTTAGCTTTAAAGTTTCGGTTAGATAGCACCCTCCTGGATAATGGGGCTTAGCTTTAAAGTTTCGGTTAGATAGCAACATTTAGCGTAAATCCTGCTGTAGGGTAGTATAATCCAGCTATAAAAGCTGTCACTCTTAAGATAAAATTTGACCTTGGATTTTCAGGACCCTCCTGGATAATGGGGAGTAGTTTAAGACCTTCTTAGATAACAAGATGTAGTAGAAGTCATGCCTTTAAAAGATATAGCGTAGATTTGAATTTGTCGTTTAGTTAAGAGCTGTCAGGACCCTCCTGGATAATGGGATGTAGTTTTAAGACCTTCTTAGACAACAAGATTCAGTGGGACCCTCCTGGATAATGGGATTTAGCTTTCAAATTCATAGAGATATTTGGTAACACGATTCAATTAACACTCACAGATGCGCCCAGCACCAAACTGGGGCAGAAGTTCTTTGTTTTTGCCTATTTTGTGAAAATCAGGCGCCTACCTGGAAAACAAGTGAATACATTTCAAGTCAGCAATCAGGCGCCCACCTCGAAAACAAGGGAATACATTTCAAGTCAGCAGTCAGGAGCCCGCCTGGAGAGCAGGGAATATATTGCAAGTCAGTAGTCAGGAGCCCGCCTGGAAAGTAGGGAATACGTTTCAAGTTGAAATCAGGAGCCCGCCTGGAGAGCAGGGAATACACTCAAGTTTAGCAATCAGGAGCCCGCCTGGAGAGCAGGGAATACGTTTCAAGTTGAAGTTAGGAGCCCGCCTGGAGAGCAGGGAATACGTTTCAAGTTGAAGTCAGGATGCGCGCCTGGAGAGCAAGGAATACATGTCAAACTGAAGTCAGGACGCCCGCCTAAAAAGCAGGGAATACTGTCAAGTTTAGCTGTTAGGAGCCCGCTTGGAGAACAAGGGAGTACAATTCAAGTTTTGGTTTTCAAAATTCTTTGATATTCGGCAATGTGATTTGTTTTACACTTACACATGGGCCCGCATACCAAATTTTTTTGTCTATTTTGCTGAAGTTAGGAGCCCGCCTGGATAGCATGGGAATACATTCACATTTCGAAGTCAGGAGCCTGCCTGGATAGCATGGGAATACATTCACGTTTTGGAGTCAGGAGCCCGCCTAGATAGCATGGTAATACATTTACGTCTTGGAGTCAGAGAATGGGAATACATATCAAGTTCAGCAGTCAGGCATCCACCTGGAGAGCAAGGAAAAACATCTCAGAATACAATTCAACTTTAGCAGTCAGGCGTCCACCTGAAGAAAAGGGAAAACATCTCAGATTAAAATTCGAGGCGGCAATAAAGGGATTTCACCGGGAGAATACAAGTCAACAAGGCGACAAGAAACACAAGAGCAAGTTTGAAGATATAGATAGGATTTTGGTAAAGCGTAGATCATAGTCTAGTCTAGCCTCTTTTATTTTGGACATAGTGTAATAAGGGGGTTCAGTAAGCAGTAGCAGTAGCAGCAACAGCAGTGAAATCACAGCTTCATGGTATTCCCAGCTACCAAACATTCCTGAACTACACTGACCTGATTCCTTTTTAGCCAAGGATATGTAGGCAACCTCAGAAGCGGTCAACTCTTTCAAAAATGCTTCCCACGGAGCATTCAAACGGGGAAAAAACGCTCGTATCCTCTCACTTATCTTTGCACGAAAACTCTTCGTGTTTCCGAGCAAAGAGGGGCAGCTGTGAGCATATGATTTTTGCCCTATATGAATTACTCCCAGAAATTAAAAACAAAATAATTTCTTTCGGTGTTTGCAATTTTGTGGATTTTCTAGGCATTTTATTTTATTTAATTAACGAAAAATACAAAATATGTTACATTTGCATATAGGATTTAATCCTACATTTCAGGATTAATTAACAAATTAGTTTGTTTTATAAAAATGGAAAAATTAAAAAAATATATTGATTTTTCACTTTCAATTTTTAATTTCGAATTTTGGTAGTTTTTCTTTGAATTTGGTTGTTAATTATTTGTGGTAAATGTTACATAGAGTTAATTAATGTAATAGGATAATTTGATTAGTGATTAATTTAGGATTATTTTTAATTTTGATTTAAAAGGAAACTAAAAGAAAATTGAAAAAGGGGAAAAAAAGAAAGAAAAGAAAAGAAAACAAATAAATAGGTTGGCTTGGGCTGCAAACCCCAGGCCCAAACATTCCCCCCCCCCCTCCCCCCCGTTTGGCAAGGCCCATTTCCCCATCAACCGGTCTGGTTTCCCCCCATTTATCCAAACGACCCCGTTTAAATGACCATGATATATGGGCCGTTGATTGCATTTGATCTAACGGCCCGGAAGTAGTCTAATCGGTATGAACATGTCTGAAACATTCCTCCCTACCCCTCTTATCTCCTTCGCAGACCTCACCGCCTCCACTGGAACCGCCCGCCGAAAATCGTCTCCGTCGGCGGCGGTACTCCGATCGACCCCAAATTAATGTCATAGACTCCCCTCCTTCTCCTCTTCCCAAATCTCCAAAACCCTTCCCTCGAATCCCAACAAAACTCTTTGAATCTTGAATCGAAGAAAAAGACCCAAAACTCCAACTCACCCGAATGACCCCAAATTAACACCACATAGCCACTACGACCACTCATGCCGAATCCTCACTCTGTTTCCCTCGAATCTCGCCGGAGCTTCTCGAATCTTAAATCTGAGTTCAAGCCTTGAAAGTTCAAAAGCCCTTTTTTCTATCGGACCTGGTACATGCATGGTATAAGGGCTGTTCTTCGAGTTTTGAAGTTTGGATTCAAACAATCGGCATCAGTTCTGTTAGGCCCTGTGTCTCCGATAGATTTCGAGTCTGAATCGGTAGGTTCTTGTCCCCTATTTTGTCTGTTCTTTCTTTTACTATTTTATTTATTTCCTCTCCTTCCCTTTTCTTTGGTTTAATTTTCTTCTACTAGTCTGGTTGAAACTCGACCAATCCTTCGGGTTTTAACTATCTTCTGTTAGTTGTTTTTCTTTTTCGTCTTTCTTTGTGAAAGTTGTTCTCTTTTTCCTTAGTTGTGTTATCAGCCCGTTTAAAGTTCTGACTTCATATCTCGTTTAGTCACCTAGTTAATTTAATTAGGGTTATTTTAATGACTTGGTTAATTTCTTGCTTATTTGTGTGTAATAATCAGTTGATTAGTGTAGGTTTTAATTCTCGAAATCATTAAAGTGTTTGCCCTTTGTTTGTTGACTGATTTGATTCAACTCATCTTGTTGTTTGGGCTTTGAAGCCATTGCAAACCTCACCCCAAGGAGGTTGATTTAGGTCATTGGGTCAGAATTGAGCACAAGTTTTGGTTTAAATATCGGGTCAATCTGACCCATTTGGGTTCCTAGAGTAAATAATCAGGGTTCGAGGGGTAGTCTAGGGAATTGGCCTAAGAAATCTTGAGTGTAACTGAATGGGAAGCTTCCAGGAAGCTGGGGGTAGGGATTAAACTGAATTTCTGGAATTTAAGCTAGAGACACTTAAGCAAAAAAAACAAAATTAAAAGGGGGCAAAGTGCAAGCTAAGTTTGCCCTAATAACTTGCCTATAAAGGAAGTTTTTCTTGCCTTTCAAGGCAGACCCAAGAGAGAGTTTGAGATCTGGAAACCCCAAAATATAGAAGCAATTCTTGAGGTTGAGAATTTCATAGAAACTATTGTTCCATTGGATTTCTTTCCATAATTCTTGAGGTTGAATATCTGAAGCAATCTTTGATTCATATGGGAATGAGTTTGGTTTAATTTGGTTTTTGAAAGCTTATTCTGAGCTGAATTTGTGCTGGGAGTCCTGATTCCCAGCTTTCTTAGCTTCCCTGTTGAGCTTTAATTCCTGAGAGATCACACGAACTTATCTAGGTTGAAGATGGTCTGATTTTGTTTTTTTTTTTAAAACCAATCTTGAACTACTGAGAGGTTACTGTTCCAGTGCTGCTGTTGTCACTATCCTGCTATCGCTGACCTTCTTCCTTTTTCTGTCATTTTGCTTTCCAGGTATTCACAAACACTATGGACACCATTTGAATGTAGTCTGAAGCTTGAATCTGAAATATGGACAAATTGGATGATGATTGCTATTGAACTCTCATTTGTGTCTCTTTTAATTTCATGCATGATGTATATTATTTATTCCAGGGATAGCTTGGTCGATTCTGTTTTTGGTTGAATGGCGTATTACTATGTTTGTAAATCTTAGTGTTGAGAATACTTGCTAAGCTCTTTATTCTAGAATTAGTTTTGGTTTGAAACATGGAACGAGTTATGGCTTAATCACTTGGATTTTGTGGGTTTGAGTTGGGGTATATATATATAAAGGGACTTTCAAGGACATTTCTAGTAGGCATTTGCATATGCAGTATTCAGTATTACTATTCTGAATTTTAGTTGTTTGTTTGAAGTTTCCTTTTAGGAGTCTGGGTTAGTGATTTATCTGCTAATGTCCTTTCTGTGCAAAAGTAATGTGATTAGCCGTGTTTGTATGACGTTGAAACTGTAAATTCTGCTACCTACTATTAGTTATTAGAATTGGAACTCATAATCAATTTCAATGGTGAATCATTATTGGATGTCACGTAATGGGCTATTGACAAGTTAAAGACAGATCCTAAAGCTACTTGCATATGTATTGGTCTCATTGTTATCCGGTTGAATCCTCTACGACTTCCAGCTTGCTCATGCATTGAAAGGCGTCGATGTAGAGCTTAGGGCTCATCAGCTGTAGGGCTTCAAACTTGGGCTTAATTATGAGGCCCAATTCTGAAAAATCCCTTGAACGAGGTCTGGGCCGTTGCTGTTGTGGGACTATTAGTCCCCTTGTATTAGCTCAAGCCCTTTTATGTAATGGATTAGTTTTCCCTCGTATAAACCATCTTAGTTAGTTTAAATGGAACCTTTAGCTACATTTAGTGTTAATTAATTAGACATTTAACTAGTTGAGGCGAGCCATATCCAATAACATAAATAATTTATGGCCCTCAAACATTTAGCTTGAACTTTTTAGAATTGAGGTGCGCCGTGCCAAACAAAAATCAACAATTGCATGGCCTTCGTATTAATTTAGATATACAATTTGACAAATGTACGGAGTTTGCTTATGCACGTTTAATATACTATCCTAATTATGGACACGTTCGCGTGACATGATTACGATTTCTAAAAACCAAACCGGAGTATGTGTTCGCGCAACTTTGGCCAAACTTTTCTTCATATTAATAAAGCGTTATTGATTGTGGACACGTTCGCGTGACATGATTTTTTATGCGCCAAATAAACGGGTACACGTACATGTGACTTGTTTCAAGATGTTTTCTTAATTAAAAGAGGTAAAAGCACATAGGTTCTAAAATGAGTAATTAATCAATTTTAATAAGCCAAGTATGATCAAAACGATCGTGCTAGAACTACGGAACTCAGGAATGCCTAACACCTTCTCCCGGGTTAACAAAATTCCTTACCCGAATTTCTGTATTCGCAGACCATAAATAGAGTCAACTTTCCTCGATTCGGGATTTTAAACCGGTGACTTGGGACACCATAAATTATCCCAAGTGGAGACTCTGAATTTTAAATAATTAATCCCGTTTCGATTGTCCTTTAATTGAAAAAACTCTCTTATACCCTCTCGGGGTGTAGTAAAAAAGAAGGTGTGACAACAATCCTAATACTCGACCCAATTGGCCAACATAGACCTTTAGAAGAAAAAAGGTGGGAGAAATTAGGGGTGTCAATAGTTCGGTTGGGTCCGTTATGTTGTAAAATATGCATCATACCAATTTTTGTTATTCTATTTTGTATAACTAAAATTAGACTTTTTGAAACTGTCCGCACCATCTCGCTTTCTCTTAGGTATCGGTACGGTTCGATTAATTTTCGGTATTTTTAAAAAAATATCATGTAAGAGTCGCTAATAGAAGTTAGAACGCGATAATATACTTTCTTACTTAGGACTTCGGCAAAACTCTCTAGATATTTTTATAGTGTAAAAGACAATGAATTAAGAGAATACAAAAGAAATCCCACTATTCTACTATAGTGTAAGATAAATTGAGCAAAGACAAAAGAAATATAGATCACACGAGTTTGAATATATTAATCAAGATTGAACTCAAGAATAGAGTCTACTAGAAGATTAAGTATACAATAAAAAAATCTAAATTATACGAGAGGAAAAATATTCCATACCATATGGTTTACTACTCTAGATTGTTGGAATACCTGCGGCTTGCTACTCAAGATGATAGCTAGAACCAATTTAGTTGCAATAGGAGCAGCATAAAAGGTTTGAGAGTTGAGACTTTGGGCTTTAATTACTTGTTGGCATTATGACTATAAAAAATGCACGGGGCACCCTATTTGGTCGTCCATATTTAACATGTACCCAACTTTTAATTTTTTTAACTTGTACCCACTGTTTAAACAATTTCAGGCCTTTTTCTCCTCTTTCTTCTTCTTCTTCTTCATATAACAGTGATTTTATATGGTGTTTGTGGACATATTTTAAGCTAGTTTATGATGTTTTACAGTGGTAAGTTATTGTGGCGCTTTATTTTTTTCTATTGCTTAGGGTTTCTTCTTTTTCTTTTTCTTAATTGCAAAATGGGTTCATTAGATTTATTATTATTATTACAAATTAATGATTGGGGTTTGTTCTTGATGATATTTGGAGGTTATGCTTCGAATTTGAGCTCATTTGGAGTAGATTTAGGTACTAATCATATATTGGATTATTAAAATTCGAAGAACAAATTTCAGTTTCTGGAAAATTTGAACTTCATGTCTATTTGGCCATAAGTGCCTGAAGTGCATAGAAACATTGGTTGCACTTCAGACCTTTTGGCCTTAAGTGCATCTGAAGTGCAAATTTTCACTTCATACTTATTGGCCTTAAGTGTAGGAAAATATTTGTTGCGCTTCAAACTTTTTCGACTTAAGTGCATGTGAAGTGTAAAGTTTAACTTCAATAGGAAAATATTTGTTGCACTTCAGACCTTTTGGCCTTAAGTGCATTTGAAGTGCAATTTTTATTTCATACTTATTGGCCTTATGTGTATGAAACTATTAGTTGCATTTCATACCTATTTGGCCTTAAGTGAATCTGAAGTATAATTTTTCCACTTCAGACTAATTTTTTAATTCCAGACCCGATAAGTCAGAAGTTGATCGTAAAGTGGGTAGACTTGCAAATTGTTTTGCGAAGTGAGTATAGGTTCAGTTGTGACCCCAAAACCAGGTATAGATGCAAAAGCCTCAGAATAACTTGCAAACATTTCCATGATCACAAGGCCCAAAGAAAAACATACTATCTTGTTATTTTTAAATTTAATATATAAAATATATTTTTATTATATAAAATTATTCGGGACGGTTCGATATTTTTTTGGTTTACTTTTGTAAAATTAAAAAGCTATCCTAATTATCGATACGATTATAGTTTTATATAAAAACTTACAGTTTTATTAAAAAAAATTGATAATTAGTTCGATACTGTTCGATTCAGCCAATTTGATCGATTTTTAAAAATTCATTGATACCCCTGAGAAATTGTGTTGATTTTAGCTTCTTTTGGAGGATAGGAATGTGTTGTTGAAGACACAATGGACACTAGAAGTCTTGTGGAGCAAAATAGAAGATTCAAACACTAGAATTTGCTTTGTTATCGTATCGACAATTTCAAGTTGCGGAGAAATATGGAGAATTAGAGGTGGGGAAGTCGAAAGAAGAAAGACAAAAAAAAAGGACAATATTAACTCTGGAGTGTATTATGTGTAATAAAGACTGTGGTCATCGAACGACGTATAATGGGAAGGTTGCAGTCCTTTCATTCCTAAATAGATGTTTCTGTTCGGAGTTTTGAAAATAAAAAGATTTTAATAGCCTGTGTGGCTAAGTTTTTTTTGGTCAAAAGTGTTTTTTTTTTTTTTTGTCAAAAACACTTTTGACCAAAAATTGAAGTATTTGGCTAAGCTTTTGTGAGGGAAAAAAAAAGTGCTTTTGAGGAGAAGCACAGTTTTGGAGAAGCAGAAAAAAGTAGATTCTCTCCAAAAGCAATTTTTTGAGAAGCACTTTTGAGAAAAATACACTTAGAAACAGTTTTTAAAAGCTTGGTCAAACACTAATTGCTGCTCAGAAGTGTTTTTCAAACTAATGAGCCAAACACAAACTGCTTCTCACCAAAAGTACTTTTGAGAAAAGCACTTTTGAAAAAAAAACACTTATCAAAATAAGCTGATTTTTGTAGCTTGGCCAAAAGGGCTATAAGTACGAAGGCTTATCCTCTTTAGTGGGTCTATCCGACACAAATTCAAATTAATTGAATTAATAAGTTTCATTTGTCGAATCTCTAAAGCAAAAAAATAAATAAAAAGGCTATGGGCATGGGAAATGTAACTTTTTCCATGGCTATAAGCTGCAAACGCCCAAGAGAAACCCATTACTTTGAATTGATAGATAAGCACATATTGAGAATCAAAGGGACCACCCCGTACTTTTACTTGTATTTTTTTATGGCCTTCTAGTTCGTTTTTATTTTTAGATCCCAATTGGATATTCTTAACCCCCCCCCCCCCCCTCCCCAGGAAAAAATCAATTATTCGTTACGTTGCTGGGCTTTAATCAAGTCACGTCAAGACCATGAGATTTTTCTGTGGGTTATGTGAACATGTAGAACGAGTAATTTCTATATAAGAGAAATATGGTCAATGTTGGAAGTTTTGCTGTTATTAGATTTCTATATGAAGTAACGAAGATCCTCTTAAAACTATTAATAATTGCCGAATAGCTAAAATCTTGTTTCTCAATTTCTCTGTTTGGGTGCCAAAACTTGGTAATTTGGTATCTTGGGTCGAAACAGTAGATGTAAGAATAATGGCGGATCCGAAGCATGGCTGCAAAACCAACTTACGTTAGGTTTAAAATATGTCTATACGTATGTAGGATTAATTTTTCAAAGATTTTTACCGAAGCTTGTATACGGTTAAAATCGAGTTTGTCCTTTTTGTGTGACTTATCGTGACCAGAACATGATAGGCCAAGGTTCAGCCTCGTGTTATATCGAACCATGATGTTATGTTAGGATGCCGAGCTCGTGACCCAGTGCCCCGTCACGATCGAGACCGAGCAAGATGTAGATCGAGCGAGATCGAAGGAAGATTACCGAGACAAATAACGGAAAGCCAAAATATCCGCAATCGGGCAAAGACCACGGCGGGAATCCTGACACGTATCAAGAAGAGGCCGATTATAATTAGCTAACCGTGGGATTTCTTACCTCATACAGGATTGTGACAAGAGTAGGACTCCCCTACTATATACAGGGGGTCTGATCATTGGTAAACATCATCATATTCATGCAATACAAAGCAATATACTGTCATGTTCTAGCTTTCATTATCTTGTTATTCTTCATAAGCTATTTGAAACATATTTGGTTCAAGGGTAACTGAACTCGATGGCCAAGGTTGTTCAATTTGTGTGGTTTGCATTTATTCTTTCGTCGTCAATATCAATATTAATTTATTCTTCTTAATTTGTACCATGTTATATCTCGTGTCCTTAAAACTGCGTATAAATTCAATTGTTATCCGATTTTAGGGTAAACAGTTTGGCGCCCACCGTGGGTCTAAGGATAATAGTGATTACCTGGTACAAACTTTCGTGACACGCACTATTTTACACTTGTTCTTTGAAGTATCTTTGATTATCAGACTAAAAAATGCGAACTCTCAGTAAGCAGCCCGACACATTTAAAACGATTTTGGCCACAACGGCGAAAATGATAACATAGTACCAGGGAACAATGTACCCCCGGTTGTCCTCGATGGAGTCCCGGCTGTAGATCCAATCGACGTCAGTTCACATGTAGCCGTCAACGGAAATTTGGCCGTCAATTCCTAGAGTAGCATCCGCGGGGATGCCCGATCAGCTGCTCAGAGCACACGTAGCGGTGAAGATGGGGGGGATCAGCCTGCGGGTGATCTTCGAAATGTTGTATGCTCAGCAAGCAGCAATAGCCCAGCTCCAAAATCAGAATCACACACCGAGCAGGGTCGAACTCGAGCCATCCTAGTAAATTGTACACAGGGTTGAATCAGTTTCAAAGAAATCGAACGAGAAAGAATCGGAGACCAATCTCTATCATGAAGATGCTCAAAGAACTGACAAAACTACTCGAGACTAGGGAAAAGATGATCAAGGAAAATGACAAGAAGGTGGAAACCTATAACTACAGGGTTGATCAGATCCCAGGGGCATCGCCAATATTGAAGTGATTGGATTCCAAAAGGTTCGTACAAAAACCTTTCCCCCCGAGAGCGGCTCTATAGCCAATCCTCAAGAAGTTTTGCATGTCCGAGATTCCTGAGTATAATGGGACGACTGATCCAAACGAACATATCACCTCCTACACATGTGCTATTTAAGGGAATGACATAGAAAATGACGATGTCGAATCCGTCTTGCTGAAGAAATTCGGGGAAACCTTGACAAATGGTGCTATGATATGGTACCATAATTAACCGCCTAATTCAATTGACTCGTTTGCTATGCTTGCAGATTCTTTCGTAAAGGCACACGTCGGGGCCATCAAGGTTGAAACCAGGAAGTCGAACCTTTTCAAGGTAAGGCAGAAAGACAATGAGATGCTCAAAGAATTCGCGTCTCGATTCTAAATGGAACGGATGGACTTCCCACTGGTCATCGATGATTGAGCTGTTCAAGATTTCACTCAAGGTCTCAACGTTCGAAGTTCAGTGGCTTCACAATAGCTGAAGCAGAATTTAATAGAATACACAGTTGTCACTTGGGTCGATGTGCACAATCGGTATCAATCAAAGATCAGGGTCGAGGACGATCAACTTGGGGTTCCTTCTAGGTTCGTTTATCCTATCAGACCTGGTAATAGAATCAAGAGGGATATTGACCGAGAACCAAGGTCTAATAGAGATTGATATCAACCATATAATGGAAACCACAGGAGCAGCAAATATAGGCGATACTCTACACAAAATGAAAGAAGAAATGATCTAGGTTCAAGCTAACGGGGACTCATGAGCAAGAACGGCTTTGATAGTTCTATTGGAACTAAAGAGGCGCCACAATTGTCAGAGTATAACTTTAATGTTGATGCGGCTTCCATCGTATCGGCTATCGGGCACATCAAAGAAACAAAGTGGCCTCGACCTTTGCAACTGATCCAACACAAAGGGATCCCAACCAAATATGCAAATAATATGGCACACATGGCCATAGGACAAAGGATTGTCGGCAATTGAGGGAAGAAGTGGCCCGATTTGTCAACAACGGTCATCTTCGAGAATTTCTTAGTGACCGAGCTAAGAATCACTTCAGAAATAGGGACTCTAACAAATAAAATGAGCAAGATGAATCTCAGCACGTCATCCATATGATCATTGGAGGGGTTGATGTTCCTTAATGTCTGGTGATGAAATGCACCAAAGTGTCAATCACAAGAGAAAGCCAGACTTGTGAGTACCTGCCAAAAGGGACTCTATCTTTCAACAACAAGGATGCAGAAGAAATAATGCAACCCCATAATGATACACTAGTAATTTATGTACTTATGAATAAAACTCGAGTTAAATATGTGCTAATTGATCTAGGTAGCTCGGCCAATATCATTTGATCTAGGGTCGTATAACAACTCGGACTATAGGACCAGATCGTACTTGCGGCCCGAGTGCTAAACCAATTCAACATGGCTTGCAAAACTACTAAAGGAGAAATAGCGTTGCCTGTAAACATAGTCGGTACCACCAGGAGACCAAGTTTTATGTAATCGAGGGGGACATGAGATATAATGCCCTATTCGGAAGACCATGGATCCACAATTTGAGGGTCGTGCCCTCGACCCTTCACCAGGTATTAAAATTTCCAACACTAGAGGGGATAAAGATGGTTTATAGGGAACAACCGCCGCAATGGAGATGTTTACCATCGATAAAGTAACTCCAATTTCAACACTCTTATTGACAAAGGACTCAGGTTTGAAAGCGAAACAGGAGGCCAAATAGCAATTATCGATTTCAGCCTCGACCTAATCGGACAAGCAAGAGATTGATGAAGATGATGACTATGGGGTTCCTCGATCCTTTTGTCGCCCCCGATGATTCTGATGCTACCAAATCAATGGTCGAAGAGCTGGAATAGGTCGTGCTGATCGAACATCTGCCCTATTGAAAGGTATACCTAGGCACGAGGTTAACTCTCGGGCTCAGGAAAGAACTCGTTCAATTTGTTACAACTAATATGGATTGTTTTGCTTGGTCTCATCTCAATATGACAGGGATCCCACTGGAGATCACTACTCACAAACTAAGCTTGGACCCGGAGTTCCATCCAGTAAAGAAAAAAAGGAGACCTCAGTCCGAGATCAAGCATGCCTTCATCAAGGACGAGGCAGCTAAACTCCTTCAAATAGGGTCCATCTAGGAGGTTAAATACCCAGAATGGTTAGCGAACGTAGTAGTAGTTCCTAAGAAAGGGAACAAACTAAGAATGTGCGTAGATTATAAAGATGCAAATAAAGCATGCCCCAAAGATTCTTTCCCTTTGCCTAACAGCGATCGCATGATCGATGCTATAGGTGGCCATAAGATTCTCAATTTCTCGATGCTAATTCCGGGTACAACCAAATACGGATGAACCCGGGTGACCAAGAAAAAACCTCTTTCATCACTAAGTATGGCACATACTACTATAACATAATGCCATTTGGATTAAAAAATGTTGGTGCCACTTACCAACGACTAGTAAACCGAATGTTTGAAGAACAAATAGGGAAAACCATGGAAGTTTATATTGACGATATGTTAGTTAAGTCCCTGCGAGCAGATGACCATTTAAGGCATTTGCAGGAAACCTTTAGTATATTGAAGAAATACAACATGAAGCTAAATCTAGAAAAGTGTGCGTTCGGGGTCGGGTCTGGTAAATTTCTCAGATTCATGGTATCCAACCGAGGGATCAAGATCAACCCTGACTAGATCAAAGCTATCGAGGACATCACGGTGTTGATACCCAATTTTTCCCTGTATATTTTATCATATGCAAAATACCTTCAAAATAGCATGTATATGTATATGTAAGCATATTCAAGTGTTTTATTATTTTTCCTTAATCTTTAGATATTTTTAAATCGATTTATTGCCTATTTTTACCAAGAAAAACCCAATAATTATTTTCAAAATTATCATTTTTGGTGATTCATTTATTGGATTCGCATATTTATACTAAAATATAGCTAAGATAATTCTTACATATTTTTACAAATTTATTTAGTATTTTTTAAAGCTAAAGTGCATATAATTGCAATATTAGCCCCATTTAGATTTAATTACGATTATGTCCATAATTATTAGAGCCAATATTTTAATTTAATAATTATGTATTTTTAATCATTTTAGTACTTTTAATTTATTTCAAGAAATTATTTTTACTATTTTTTATAAAGTAAATAAGGGAAAAATGGCTATTTAAATGTTAGCCCATTTTCATTTCAATTTTGGCCGGATTTGGCATCCCAATTAAACCCAACCTGAGGCCCAATTACCCTGACCCAAATCCTAATCAACCAGACCCACGACCCTTTTTAAACAACCCGCCCGAATCCCCATTTAATCCAAGCCGTTGATCAAAATGATCAACAACCACCATTTAACCTTTCCTTTTTAATTCCCCATTACCCCCAAACCCTAGTCATTTCTCATCTTCAGCCGCCTTTCTAACCCCCTTCTCTCCCAATTCTCTCTCAAACTCCCTCTCAAACCCTGGCCGCCACCTTCAACCACCACCCTAAAATCGCCTGAATCAATGGCTTCCAAAGCCATTAAAGGCCTGTATCTACCTCCTATGACTTCTACTGACCTGATTATCATGTTTTCAAGGCCAGACCTTGAAGAAATTTTGGTCCAGACCTTGGTTGATTTCAGTTCTATGGCTGTCTCTGACCTTGCTCCGGCCAGCCATGGCTATTCGAGCCTGATCTTGACTTCTCTTGCTTAGATCAATGACTTTCCAAGCCTTTCTCACCATCTGGGTTCTTCTGAAACCCTAACCTTCGAGGTTCTTCCGATTCTTTTAGATCCGTTGTAGATTTGTGTTTACTCTAAACTTCTAAACATTTTCTCAAAGTTTCTTTCAAAATTTTACCTTCAGAACCTTTATCTTTTCCGATTTAGGGTTTGGTTAAGTTATTTAGAAGCTTTATCTGATCTTTAGCATGTTCTACTATGTTTCTTTATGTTGCTCTCCTACTGGAGTGTGCATGATTAAAAGTTTTAGTTCCTTCTTGAGTTTTCTGATTTTATTTTGTTGATATTTTTGCCTGATTTACTTGTTTTTCATCTCTATACTCGAGTGATGGTGAAAACCCTAAAATTTGGGGTTCATTCGAGTCCTGAGACTATTTGCTATATGATTTACTCGTTCGTCGTACTTTGAATTCGATGGGTTTCAAAACCCTAATTCCTTTGAACCTATTCAAGTTTCTGAAGTTGCTTCACCTGTTGCTCGACTGAATTTCAAAATCTTTTGTTTCTTTATATGATTCTGACTTCTTGCTAAACTCTATAAGGTCTTTTAATTGACCCTTTTTGTATGCTATTTGATACTCTCTCTTTTCTCTATTACTAAATTACTGAAATTGGCCTATGTGACTACCATGTTTCGGTAGTCCATTACTTACTGATTTTGTGATTGCGTGACACTTCTCTTTGTCAAAGATTCAACCTTGCATGGCTAATGTTTATCCACTCTTTATATGCTGAATTTCCCTCTAAAATGACCTTCAATTGTGGACTGATTTCAAACCTCCTTGTGTAATTCTGATTGATTCTTTCCTTGTTTTACTGATTTCCCTGTTTCTTGGACCAATTTGAACACTTTCCTTTGAATTTTCGATCCCTACCTTTTCTACTCAATTTGATTAATTCCCTTACCTTGATTATATTGGTATTTGATTCTTACAGACCTTTCCTTGATTGGAATCTGATGAACCTAGTCTCTATTACCTATTGTGTACTTATACTGTGCTGAAGTTACTTCCTTATTAGTCATATTCAGCCTTATGTGATTGTTTTCCTTATTTAGTATTTAAATGTTATCGTTTAATTTTAACTCATTAATTAAAGGAAGCTCTTATACTGATTGATTTTAATTGGTACACAGTTCCATAATTATTGTTTTGCCTGTTTCCATAGTATAAATACCCTGCTCTTTCATTAACATAGACATACACAAACACACTTAGTTCTAAAATTACTTACATTCAAAAACATTCTCTTGCTTTACTACTTGTACTGTGGCCTGCCTTCAAAGTCCTGCTACCTGCTTTTACTTTATTTTGCTTCTCTAAACTGGTATGTTCTGATTAAGATTTCAGCATCAACAACAATATGTTTACTTAATACTTTTGCCTTCTTATCTGTCTACTGCTTGTGATCAATTTAGTACTTATTTTAGCATGTTGTAATCTCCTTCTACCTGTTTTGAATCTATTATGTGTCGTAAACCCCTACCCCAATATGTTTGATACTGATGGCTTGTTTGAGGCATGACAATATAAAGTAATGTTGTCTATGACTCAAACTTGATTCCCCAGGCATCATAGCCTCTATGTTATCATTATGTGTTGTGTATTCTGGTTGATTTTGTAAGCATAACAACACTGCTTATTGTTGTGCATGCCCAGAATTAACTAATTCCTAAGTACATAGGCTCTTTATAAGTTCCCAACCCCTGAATTCCTTTTGTATGAAATTATCAACTTGTCTATGTCTGTTCCCCAACACCTCTTTCCCTCTCCTTTATTCCCTCAGAACTCTATTTCTTCACTTGCACTCTCTCTTAGATTTAAGTTCTGCCCCCTCTTGTGAGCCTTACCTTGGGACCCTCTAAGCTCTCTCTGAACTTGGATACTTGAGGGCTGGCCCTTTCACACTACACTTGTCCCTATTCTGGTAATACAGTTTGGGTGTGAGCACTGCCCGGAGTCCCATTGAGGCTCTTAGGGAACTCTGACACACTCAAATTGGAGAAAGACTTTGGATCAATGGTCTTTGAGTTGGTTTATCTTGTAACTCAGAGAGGAAGTCAAGAATCAGGCCTCTTCCGGTTGTACTTTCTTTCTGATGTAATTTATTCTGGTTTGTAATAAGTTGTAATAAACAATTGGGGCTGGCTAGTGAAAAAAGGTGGGTAAATATGCATGCAAGGGGTAGAAACCATGCCTATAGGAATGTTTTAATTTTTGCATACTCAACTACATATAGAAATCATGCCTATAGACTGTTCTAATTCTGCATATTCAACTCCATATAGAAATCATGCCTGTAGGACTGTTCTAATTCTGCATATTCAACTACATATAGATACCATGTCTATAAGGCTTCTACATATAGATACCATGTCTACAAGGTTTTCTGCATTTCGACACTACGTCTATAAGGCTTTAAAATCAGCAATGCATAGAAAGCATGCCTATAGGAGTTTCTAAATGAATCTGATTCGCTTCACTCGGTGTTAGCTATATAATTAGTAATATTAGATGCTATCACCCGCAGAACCTGTAACCAATTTAGTTAACATTGTTTGTTCAGCATCTCTTTTAATATTCTAAGTCCCTCACTTAGCCGGTTTAACAAGTATGCAAATAGGATTTCAAATAAATCATTCCAAGTTTTACTGTCTCATTACCTTTTGAATTCAGTAGATATCATGCCTATAGGACCCTGGCTAACACTTACGCAATCCTTAGAGCAATAATTGAAAACTGAATCTGCTTCTGTTAATCATTACAACCAGCAAACAAGCTTGATTTGGGCTTTTTATCTGAGTTATGCAATAAACTAAAACTGCCTCAACAGTTTCATCTCCCTCGTCTTTAATGCTTTTAAATCATACCTAAACAGTATGTGCAATACATGCTATTTTATGTGTTTTGAGGAGGTATACATGAGCCTCTGTTTGTTTATATATTTCCCCCAAACATGCATATGTGTTTTGTATGTCGCTTTAGAATTTTTACCTTTGAAACTCCAAATAAGCCTAACATCCCTCCCTTTTAGGATTAGTAGTCCTAAGTGCCTCCGGGACTGATAGGAATGGGATGGGTAATAACATACAATAAGTAATCGAGACCAATCCGCGCTTTAATACCTTAACGGGGTGGGAAGGTTAGATATGGATATGATGACCACGTGATAATGTCACGTGTAGCCCCTCATTAAGGAGTGATTACCGGACATTATGTGGGGTGATCCATATTTTTAATAAACCTAGGACACCCCTCCTCTCTTTATTCTTTAGCATTTCAATTCCTTCTTTTAAAAAAATCAGCTTTTCTATTTGTTCTTTCAAACTTTGTTTACTTTAAAACTATTATGTGAAATCCCCTCTTATTTGAGCCTTATTTGTCTACATGTTAATTGCAACAAATTCACATTAATTGTCTTGTCGGGAACTACACTAGTGGATTCTAAGGGGTGCCTAACACCTTGCCATTAAAATAATTTCAAGCCCTTATCCTCTCTCTGGTTATTCAAATCAAACTCTTTTGGTGTCCTAATTCACCTTAAATCATTAGGTGGTGACTCTTCAAAATTCAAACTCAGTTCCCAAAAGGAACGAGTTGTCCTTCCAAATGTCATAAACCTGATTTCGTGAGAAAAAAAGGGCGCGACAGCGTGGCGACTCTGCTGGGGAATTTTAGGCTTTTACCATTTCAGACTATTATTGTGAATTTATGCTTCTTTATGCGCAATTATTTGTTTATTTCTTTTAAGCATTAAATTTACTTTTTGATTGCAAAACTGACTTGTCTTTCTGTTTCTTTCACTTACTGCTTTCCTTCATTACCGCTTTAAATTATGAAATTGTTGTATTTATTGCTTTCTTAAACGTGCAAATACGTGACAATATGCCTTTAATTGTTCCATAATCATGCTCAACATCATATTCCACTGATGCCAAAAAAATCCTATAGCAATGCTTATAATGAGTGGTTGCGCTCTTTCGATATTATCACCACCCCCTAAATCCGGAAAAGGCTTATTTACGGTAAAACTAGTCGATCAACGATGTAGTCGACGATTCTGTGCCTTTCCGCCTTGAGTTGTCCGCTCAAGGGTACCAGTCTAAAACCTCATATAAACCTTACTCTGTTTAAACTATGCATGCATCATGGTCAAACCTAGCCGAGTCAGTTATGTTGTCCACATAATGACTCTTTAAGATAGCCTTGTCCAAAGTCCACTAGGTTTTCCCAAAACCCAAACGAATACTACCACGTTCGGAGCATTAATTTGGAGAACTAAATGTTTTTATGCTGATTGTTGATATTAAATAGCCGAGTCTGGTGGGGGTAAGGGCATAACCTTATTTGTCTTGCAGGAATATGAGGCACGAGGTCCCCAGTTTCGGGATGATTAGTACGCCCCCACTCTTGCTAGACTGGTGGAGGAGTCTTCCATCAGATGACCAAATCAATGAGTGAAAAGAGAGGTCCGCCAGAGCTAGCAAAAAGTTGGAATATCTGGAATACAGTCTGCTGGAATTAGAAGGAAAAGTAAGGAAGAGAGTCACCGACTGCCAGAACGCTGAGGGAAATGAAGAAGAGCACCTGGCCAAGGCATTTTTATTGCTGAACCTATGCGAACTGGAGGATTAGATCAATGAGAGCATTCAACCCGAGGAAGGTCTTTCTAGGACCAAGTAGATAGGAGTTTTTCTTTTCACTTTATAAAATGTAATAAGGCCAATGGCCATTAGTGATTTTCACTTCCTGTTTGTTTAGTGTCGATTTGGGATTCGTCCTATTTTCTATCAATAAAATGAGGCATTTAGCATTCTAAATGCTCCAAATTAATTTGTCGCTATCCCTACCTCGAGCACAAAGAGGTTCCCAAATTAGGACACGTTTTACATCCCACACTATGTGTTTAAATATCGCAATATTTTTTATGATCCTCACTAACTTGTTACCTTTTTGTTTTTACTTTTTGTTTATCTATTCCCCTCCCCAAAAGTTAGTTCATGCATTCTGGCAACATCCTCCACCCGCTCCTCCTCTTAGTCCTATCAAAAACAAGAACAAAGGAAAAATGGAAGATTTGAACAACGCCAAAAAGGAGAACTCAACTGAACGGGTAGATGTCACTTATGGTCATGGCACTCTGGTTCCTAAGGAAAATGCATCCCAACTTGAACAAAATATGCTAAAATTCTAAGAAGAACTTGATCAGGTTTGGAGTCCGGCAAACCTGTCATTTGACCTCACCACTCCCAATGTCAATTTCCCAAATTCTAAGAACCCCACACCTCCACAAAATATCCCAAAGCCGCAAAAACCTCCCGCTCCTCACCACCACTGCAACACCTGCCATACTTCCAACAATACCCTATTGCTCATCCCGGAACCCCAAAACTCCACAAATGACCACTTCCACACCCATCACAACACCCCCATCTATTTGGAGACCATGTCACACTCCACCCAACCTATCTCAAGTACACCCGAGTCTGATGATAAAGACTCACTCATCAGGAATCTGGACGAAGAACTTAAGAAATTGACTAGCCGGATTCAAGGCGTTGAAGGAAGCAAGGGAATTAAAGGGCTAAATTATGAAGATATTTGCATACAGACCGATGTCAAACTACCCGAGGGGTACAAACCTCCTAAGTTCGAGATGTTTGATGGTACAGGGGATCTAAGGGTCCATTTGAGAACGTACTGTGACAAGCTGGTTGGAGTAGGGAAAGACGAGAGAATCTGCATGAAGCTTTTCATGAGGAGTCTGAAAGGAGATGCTCTATCTTGGTACATTAGCCAAGATCCGAAGAATTGGTCAAGTTGGGTAGGCATGGAGTCCGATTTTATGGATAGGTTCAGGTTCAACACGAAGAATGCGTTGGATGTGTTCTACATTCAGAATCTAAAGAAAAAACCTACAAAAACATTTTGCGAGTATGCTACTCGCTGGAGGTCCGAAGCTGCTAAGGTCAGACCTGCCTTAGAAGAGGAACAGATGAACAAATCCGTTGTCCGGGCTCAGGTCCTGCAGTATTATGAAAGACTGATGATGATTGAGAGCCACAAATTTTCTGGCATTATCAAGCTGGGTGAAAGGATTGAAGAAGGCATCAAAAGTGGTATGGTTACGAACCTCGAGGCCTTGCAAGATACAAATAAAGCCTTACAGTCCGGTGGTATGTCCAAGAAAAGGAACGTAGGAGCCGTAATGGTGGCACAGAGAACCAAATCTCCCATCAAATACCAAACCTATCCAATTACTTCACTCACATATCAGCCTACTCCAAACTACCAAGCACCCTCACCCTCTTACCAAACTCCACCACCCACTTATCAATCATCTCCACCACCTATATATCAACTTAGTTCACCCAGATATTCCCAACCCGCACATGTTTACCAAGCCTACAATGCTCAACCATCCCACCATCAATCACCTCCTACACGCCAAAACATTCCTAGACCTCGACTAAATTTTGACCGCAGACCTCCTAAACAGTATACAGCCATTGCCGAACCCATTGACCAATTGTACGAGAGACTCAAAGCTGCTGGTTATGTCACCCCTATCCCTTCTATAACCCCTGAGAACCCTTCTCAGTGGGTTAATCCAAACAAATCTTGTGCATACCATTCCGTCATGAAGGGACACACCATCGACGAATGTCGTTCTTTGAAAGACAAGATCCAGGCTCTGATTGACAACAAAATTATTGGGGCAAAGGAACCCGCTCCGAATGTCTGCAACAACCCTCTGCCAAACCATAAGGGTAGAAGCATTCACATGATTGAAATAGAGGATGATTGGGATCTTGAGCGGTCTATCAGATTGATCGCAGAAGGTGATGACCCAAAGAAGCCGATAATTACTCTTAAACCGATATTAGTCCTGATTCACCCCTCGGGGAACATTGAGATAAATATGTCTGTGCCACTTGATTTTGAAACCACGTCATCTGCAAAGAAACCAGTGACAATTGAGGTCGAATTCGTGTCTCCTGCACGTACCTACGCCATTCGAAGTTGTAGTTTTTCCACCCAAGGCCCATGCTCCATTCGGAGTAAATATAGCAGCATTGATCCCAATGGCGATGTCGACCATGATACCATTCCACACAAAGGCTATACCATAGGACTATACAGCTGAGGGAAGGAGGAAAGGCAAGGTTAGGTCAGAGGAAACTATTGCCGCACAAGGTATGACATGAACTGGTAGGGTCTATACCCTGGAACACCTAGCTGAGTCAAGCAAGCAGGCCTCTAATCGGTCGCCCATCATTGATATGAGACCAAACTATCTTTGGAGAAAGATACGGGCCAAGGAATACTCAATCATTGACCAGTTGAACAAAACACTAGCGGGTCTCCATACTTGCTTTGCTACAAAATTCTGAGGCACACAAGAATGTTTTGTTGAGGGTTCTAAGTGAAGCATACGTGCTAAGCAACATTATTGGTGGAGAAATGGTCAACATGGTCGGACAGGTACAGGAAAGTCACAAAATTACTTTTCATGAGGATGAGCTACCGCCTGAACGGTTGGGTTACAACAAGGCATTGTACATCACTATGCAATGCGAGGACTACTTTATCACTAGGATCTTGATCGACGGGGTTTCTAGTCTTAATGTTTGTCCACTGGTAACACTCAAGAAATTGGGTAAGGGACTGCACGAGATAAAGGATGGAGCTATCAACGTGAAATCTTTCGACGGTTCCAAAAGGTCCACCATTGGGGAAATTAGTCCGTGCTTACAAATGGGACCAACTTGGTTCGATGTTGATTTTCATGTGATAGACGTGCTAACATCTTACAATCTGCTATTGGGACGGCCATGGATTCATGCTGCCAGGTCATAGCATCGACACTACATCAGGCAGTAAAGTTTGAATGGAATCACCAGGAGGTGATCATTCACGGCGACGGTAGCAACCCCATATACAGTCACCAGACCATTCCATCAATCGAAGGGAGAAAGAAGCTAGGTAGAGAGACTTACCATCACATTGAACGGGTGAATGCTGTTGACAAAGACAAATGGTGGGATAACAAGATCGAGAGTATACTGAATTGGAATGGGTACGAACCTAGCAAGGGGCTTGGCAAGAACCTCCAAGGAATCACTAAGCCTATAAAACTCAAGAAACATGGAACCACTTTCGGTCTGGGATATGAGTACACCTAGGAAGAATTCAATAGCTGGTTGCCACCATGGCGCGGTCCTTACTATCCACTGGAGAAGCCAATACCACATTGGAGCAGACTTTCCAACCGGCCGATGTTATCTACGGGTCAGAAGAATAAGAAGCACTGGCAGCTATGAGAAACTTGTTCTTAGAGGATAATAACATGGATTGTTGTGTTGTTCTCGAGGAGGAGGGGGAGGAATGCCCTTCCATACAGGCCGTAAGCAGAGGGGACCACCTCAATAACTAGACCATCAGGATAACCAAAGCCTGATGAGCCTCGGGGTAGCAAGGCTAAAACAAGCACTATTTTGATTTACTAAAAGATTGTTATTTTTCTCTCGCATGTTTTCAATTCCTGCAATAAGATCGCCAGTGTTCAAAACAATTATGCAATTTATCAAAGCATTTTGAATTTTCTTACATTTCGATGCTTATTACTATTGTTTTCTCTTATTACTTTACTTATATAGCATTACTATTACTTATCTTGATGAACCAATGACTGTGACATGCAACGAGACAACGCAACAAACGGACATGATACAGAGGAGGATGACACACCATAAGAGATTGTTAAGGATGTTGAGAGCTTTGAGAACAGGCCTAAGTACAACCTGGGCAAAACAGAAGTTATTAACCTAGGAGATGCAGAAAACGTCAAAGAAACACGAATCAGCGTCCACTTATCACCGTCAGAAAAGAAGGAATACACGGAATTTCTAAAGGAATATGAGGACATATTCGCCTGGTCGTATGATGACATGACTGGTCTAAGTACATCTATTGTGGCTCACAAACTGCCAACTGATCCAACATGTCCGCCAGTAAAGCAAAAGCTCAGGAAATTCAAGCCTGATATGAGTCTGAAAATCAAGGAAGAGGTCACTAAGCAGGTCATAGCTAAGGTTCTTAGGGTAGTAGAATACCCGATATGGTTAGCCAACATCATGCTAGTACCAAAGAAGGACAGGAAGGTCAGAGTCTATGTCGACTACCGGGATCTCAATCGAGCCAGTCCGAAAGACGACTTCCTCTTACCAAACATACACATCCTGATTGATAATTATGCTAAGCATGAGTTGCAATCATTTGTAGATTGTTTCGCTGGGTATCATCAGATCTGGATGGATGAAGAAGATGCTGAGAAAATGGTTGTCATTACGCCGTGGGGAATGTACTATTACAAGATGATGTTGTTTGGGTTAAAGAATGTGTAGGCCACCTACATGAGGGCCATAACTACCATTTTCCATGATATGATACACAAGGAGATATAGGTGTACGTAGATGATGTTATTATCAAGTCCCAGAAAGCCACTGATCACATGGAATATTTGAGGAAATTTTTCAACAGACTGTGAAGGTACAACCTGAAACTGAATCCCGCAAAATGTGCATTTGGGGTTCCAGCCGAAAAACTACTTGGGTTTATTGTGAGTCGCCAATGAATAGAACTAGATCCATCAAAGGTCAAAGCTATTCAAGAATTGCCACCGCCAAAAAATAAGAAGGACGTGATGAGTTTCTTGGGGAGACTCAATTACATTAGCCGGTTCATAGCACAGTCTACAGTTATCTGTGATCTAATCTTTAAGATGTTAAAGAAAGACGCCGCTACCAAATGGACTGATGAATGCCAGAAAGCTTTCGATAGAATCAAGGAGTACCTGTCAACACCACCGGTTTTGGTCCCGCCCGAGCTAGGAAGACCTCTATTACTCTACCTTGCAGTATTGGATGGAGCTTTCGGTTGCGTTCTAGGGCAGCATGATGAGACGGGGACGAAGGAGCAGTCCATCTATTATCTCAACAAGAAGTTCACCCCGTACGAGTCCTGGTATACTCTTTTATAGCGCATCTGTTGTGCTTTGACTTGGGTAGCTCAGAAGTTGAGGCACTACTTCTATACTTACACTACATATCTCATATCAAGGATGGATCCTTTGAAGTACATCTTTCAGTAGCTCATGCCCATAGGCAAGCTAGCCAAGTAGCAAGTCCTATTGAGTGTATTTGACATTGTCTATGTGACTCAGAAGGAAATCAAGGGACAGGAACTAGCAGATCACCTTGCTGAAAATCTCGTGGATGGAGAGTACGAACCCCTAAAAATGTATTTTCCTGACGAAGAGGTATCGTTCATAGGAGAAGACATTGCAGAATTCTATGATGGTTGGAGAATGGTTTTCGATGGAGCAGCAAATTTCAAAGGAGTTGGCATAGGATAGTCCTAGTATCGGAAACCGGTCAACATTACCCAGTGTCTGCCAAACTCAGATTCCCGCGCAAATATGAATCTTGCATCTTAGGGCTCAAGATGGCCATCGACATGAAAATTCAAGAATTGCTAGTGATTGGAGATTCAGACTTGCTTATACATCAGGTCCGAGAAGAGTGGGCAACCAAGAACTCCAAGATACTCCCGTATTTGCATCATGTACAGGAATTGAGAAAGAGGTTCACAAAGATGGAATTCCAACATGTTCCCAGAGTCCAGAATGAGTTCGCCGATTCATTGGCTACCCTATCATCCATGATACAACATCCATACAAGAACTTCATTGATCCCATTCCAGTAAAGATCCATGATCAACCATCTTATTGTGCCCATGTTGAAGAAGAAGCAGACGGAAAGCCTTGGCCTCATGATATTAAGGAATATTTGGCAAAAGGCGAATACCCAGAACTTGCAAATCCTACTCAGAAATGCACACTTCGGAGGTTGTCCAATAATTTCTTTTATAGCGGAGGAATCCTATATAAGAGGACTCATGATTTGGGATTACTAAGGTGTGTCGACGCAAAAGAAGCATCCAGGCTACTAGAGGAAATTCACGCTGGGACCTGCGGTCCACATATGAATGTCTTTGTCTTAGCAAAGAAGATACTCTGAGCTAGTTACTTTTGGATGACTATAGAGACGAACTGCATACAGTATGTCTGGAAATGCCACCGCTACCAGATACATGCAGACATGATAAAAGTACCTCCGAATGAGCTTAATGCAACAAGCTCGCCATGGCCGTTCGCCGCTTGGGGAATGGATGTTATTGGACCAATCGAGCCCGCTGCTTCCAACAGACACAGGTTCATCCTAGTAGCCGTCGACTATTTCACCAAATGGGTTGAAGCAGCATCTTACAGAGCAATGACTAAGAAAGTCGTGGCAGACTTTGTCCACGACCACATTGTTTGTCGATTCGGAATTCCAGAGTCAATCATCACTGATAATGGCTCTAATCTCAACAGTGACTTGATGAAGCTATGTGTGAAACCTTCAAAATCAAACACAAGAATTCCACAGCCTATAGGACGCAGATGAATGGATTTGTAGAGGCCGACAACAAGAATATCAAAAAGATACTAAGGAAAATGATAGAGAATTATAAGCAGTGGCCCGAGAATCTATCATTTGCTCTATTGGGGTATCGCACCACAGTCCACACATCAACCGGGGCAACCCTCTATATGCTAGTTTATGGTACAGAAGCCATCATTCACGCCGAGGTGGAAATTCCTTCATTAAGAATCATACAGGAAGCAGAACTCGACGATGCAGAATGGGTGAAGAGTCGTTATGAGCAGCTAGCTCTTATAGATGGAAAGAGAATGAATATAGTTTGCCACGGTTAGCTTTATAGAAATACGATGTCCAAAGCCTTCAACAAAAGAGTCAAGCCGAGACAGTTCACACCGGGGCAGCTGGTGTTAAAGAAAATTTTCCCGCATCAAGATGAAGCCAAAGGGAAGTTCTCTCCAAACTGGCAGTGTCCATACATGGTTCACTGGTCCTGACAGGAGGAGCCCTCATACATGCAAAAATGGACAGAGAAGTCTGGCCAGATCCGATCAATTCAGATGCACTCAAGCGTTACTATGTGTAATCTTATTCTTTCCTATATGATGTAAATTGAACTACGCCTGACCTAATTCCTGTTTAAGAGGGGATACATAGGCAGCCCAATGGGTTCGATCACTATTCAATAAAAATTTTCATTTCCCCCTACGATTGGAAACTGGGGCAGAAGCAGCAACCCAGTAAACTAGGGCAGAATTTTGAGGAGGACCTTAAAAATTCCGTAGCAAGAAAGGCACTTGGGTTGCAAAATCATCAAATATACTATACCCTTATATTGTTCAGGAATACAACTCTCAGAACCGCTGCATTTACTCACAGCTGATATCTACAAACACCAGTGGCATTCTGTATGTCACGATGTCCCCAGCAGTCACAATATCGCAATCTGCTATTAGCTAAGAAAGCTTTATGACCATTTGCTATTTTTACTTTTTGCATAAGGCTACCATTCTGCCTTCCGAGACTAAGCTCTGTCTCCATCTGCATTTTTGCATTGCATAAGGCTACCATTCTGCCTTCCGAGACTAAGCTCTGTCTCCATCTGTATTTCTGCATTGCATAAGGCTGCCATTCTGCCTTCTGAGGTTAAGCTCTACCTCCATCTACATTTTTTTCATTGCATAAGGCTACCATTCTGCCTTCCGAGGTTAAGCTCTACCTCCATCTGCATTCTTGCATCGCATAAGGCTACCATTCTGCCTTCCGAGGTTAAGCTCTACCTCCATACCGCATTTGCATGGCTGAAAGATCGCCGCCTCTACATTTGCATGGCTGAAAGATCGCCACCTTTACATTTGCACGACCGAAAGATCGCCACCTTCTGCATTGCATAGGCTTGAAAGATTGCCAAACTCTGTATCTCATGGGCTGAAAGATCGCCAAACTGTCCAAGGCCGTCATTGTTTAGAGGCACCATTATCATAGCCCGAGAATACCATGCCATGGCCTGAGGACCCCCTTTTTTAATCCTTTGCATATCATTATTCAAAGGCATCATAGTGTGGAGGCATCATTCCCATAGCCCGAGAGCATCATTTCATGGACTTCGAATCCTTTATTACATGCTTCATGGCCCAGGACATCATGGTCTAAGGACGTCATCCTAACCGTCCGAAGACAATCATTCATGGTCCGACGGGAATTAGCATCATGTTTAAATTTACGCACAATATACGCTTGCGTTACTTATTTGCAGGTGAACCGGCGAGTAACGGCTATCTCGGCAGGAGCGATTCTGCTCCAGTTCCTGCAACCCTATTAGACTTCAACCATTCGCCTCGTCCTAAATACTGCGTCCGTTCTTGAAAGTCTCCATCGGCATACTCTGCTGATGGATCCTGAACTACATATGGCCTGATTCCTGTAAGACCAGGGATATGTAGGCAGCTCAGAAACTAGAGCACGGCCTAAGTCTCCTCGAACCATTTCGTTCGGTCAAATTTGGCCATCATATCTTTACCCGACAACTCTTTCATCCTTCTCGGGTAAAGAGGAACAACTGTTGATACCCAATTTTTCCCTATATATTTTTTCATATGAAAAATACCTTCAAAATAGCATGTATATGTATATGTAAGCATATTCAAATGTTTTATTATTTTTCCTTAATTTTTAGATATTTTAAAATCGACTTATTGCCTATTTTTACCAAGAAAAACCCAATAATTATTCCCAAAATTATCATTTTTTGGTGATTCATTTATTGGATTCATATATTTATACTAAAATATAGCTAATATAATTTTTGCATATTATTACAAATTTATTTAGTATTTCTTAAAGCTAAATTGCATATAATTGCAATATTAGCCCCATTTAGATTTAATTACGTTTATGTCCATAAAAATTAGGGACAATATTTTTAATTTAATAATTATGTATTTTTAATTATTTTAGTACTTTTAATTTATTTACATAAATTATTTTTACTATTTTTTATAAAGTAAATAATGGAAAAGTGGCTATTTAATTGTTAGCCCATTTTCATTTCAATTTTGGCCAGATTTGGCATCCCAATTAAACCCAACCTGAGGCCCCATTACCCTGACCCAAATCCTAATCTACCAGACCCATGACCCTTTTTAAACAACCCGCCCGAATCCCCATTCAATCTAGGCCGTTGATCATAATGATCAACGACCACCATTTAACCTTTCCTTTTTAATTCCTTATTACCCCCAAACCCTAGTCATTTCTCATCTTCAGCCGCCTTCGAACCCCCTTCTCTCCCAATTCTCTCTTAAAACCTGGCCGCCACCTCCAACCACCACCCTAAAATCGCTTGAATCAATGCCTTCCAAAGCCATTAAAGGCCTGTATCTACCTCCTATGACTTCTACCTACCTGATTATCATGTTTTCAAGGCCAGACCTTGAAGAAGTTTTGTTCTAGACCTGGGTTGATTTCAGTTCTATGGCTGTCTCCGACCTTGCTCCGGCCAGCCATGGCTATTCGAGCCCGATCTTGACTTCTCTTACTTAAATCAATGACTTTCCAAGCCTTTCTCACTATCTTGGTTCTTCTGAAACCCTAACCTTCAAGGTTCTTCCGATTCTTTTAGATCCGTTGTAGATCTGTGTTTACTCTAAACTTCTAAACGTTTTCTCAAAGTTTCTTTCAAAACTTTACCTTCAGAACCTTTATCTTTTCCGATTTAGGGTTTGGTTAAGTTATTTAGAAGCTTTCTCTGATCTTTAGCATGTTCTACTGTGTTTCTTTATGTTGTTCTTCTACTGGAGTGTGCATGATTAAAAGTCTTAGTTCCTTCTTGAGTTTTCTGATTTTATTTTGTTGATATTTTTGCCTGATTTACTTGTTTTTCATCTCTATACTCGAGTGATGGTGAAACCCCTAAAATTTGGGGTTCATTCTAGTCCTGAAACTATTTTCTATGTGATTTACTCGTTCGTCATACTCTGAATTCGATAGGTTTCAAAACCCTAATTCCTTTGAAACTATTCAAGTTTCTAAAGTTGCTTCACCTGTTGCTCGACTGAATTTCAAAATCTTTTGTTTCTTTATATGATTCTGACTTCCTGCTAAACTCTATAATGTCTTTTACTTGACCCCTTTTGCGTACTATTTGATACTCTTTCTTTTCTCTATTACTAAAATTACTGAAATTGGCCTATGTGACTACTATGTTTCGGTAGTCCACTACTTACTGATTTTGTGATTGCGTGACACTTCTCTTTGTCATAAATTCAGCCTTGCATGCCTAATGTTTATGCACTCTTTATATGCTGAATTTCCCTCTGAAATGACCTTCAATTGTGGACTAATTTCAAACCTCCTTGTATAATTCTGATTGATTCTTTCCTTGTTTTACTGATTTCCCTATTTCTTGGACCAATTTCAACACTTTCCTTTGAACTTTCAATCCCTACCTTTTCTACTCAATTTGATTAATTCCATTACCTTGATTACATTGGTATTTGATTCTTACAGACCTTTCCTTGATTGGAATCTGATGAACCTAGTCTCTATTACCTATTGTGTACTTATACTGTGCTGAAGTTACTTCCTTATTGGTCATATTTAGCCTTATGTGATTTCTTTCCTTATTTAGTATTTACATGTTACCGTTTAATTTTAACTCCTTAATTAAAGGAAGCTATTGTACTGATTGATTTTAATTGGTACACAGTTCCATAATTACTTTCTTGCCTTATTTTTCTACTTGTTTTCACACTATAAATACCCTACTCTTTCATTAACATAGACACACACGAACACAGTTAGTTCTGAAATTACTTACATTCAAAAACATTCTCTTTCTTTACTACTTGTACTGTGGCCTATCTTCAAAGTCCTACTACCTGCTTTTACTATATTTTGCTTCTCTAAACTGGTATGTTCTGATTAAGATTTCAGCTTAAACAACAATATGTTTACTTAATACTTTTGCCTTCTTGTCTACCTACTTCTTGTGAACGATTCAGTACTTATTTTAGCATGTTGTAATCTCCTTCTACCTGCTTTGAATCTATTATGTGTCCTAAACCCCTACCCCAATATTTTTGATACTGATGGCTTGTTTGAGGCATGACAATATTAAGTATTGATATCTATGACTCAAACTTTATTCCCCTAGCATCATAGCCTTTATGTTATCATTATGTGTTGTGTATTCTGGTTGATTTTGTAAGCATAACAACACTCCTTATTATTGTGCATGCCCAGAATTAACTAATGCCTAAGTACATAGGCTCTCTGGAAGTTCCCAACCCCTGAATCCCTTTTGTATGAAATTATCAACTTGTTTATGTCTATTTCCCAGTACCTCTTTCCCTCTCCTTTATTCCCTCAGAACTCTGTTTCTTCACTAGTACTCTATCTTAGATTTAAGTTCTGCCCCCTTTTGTGAGCCTTGCCTTGGGACCCTCTAAGCTCCCTCTGAACTTGGACTCTTGAGGGCTGGCCCTTCCACACTGCCAGAGAGGAAGTTAAGAATCAGGCCTCCTCCGGTTGTACTTTCTTTCTGATGTAATTTATTCTGGTTTGTAATAAGTTGTAATAAACACTTGGGGCTGGCTAGTGAAAAAAGGTGGGTAAATATGCATGCAAGGGGTAGAAACCATGCCTATAGGAATGATTCAATTTCTGCTTACTCAACTACATATAGAAATCATGCCTATAGACTGTTCTAATTCTGCATATTCAACTCCATATAGAAATCATGCCCATAGGACTGTTCTAATTCTACATATCCAACTACATATAGATACCATGTCTATAAGGCTTCTACATATAGATACCATGTCTACAAGGTTTTCTGCATTTCGACACTACGTCTATAAGGCTTTAAAATCAGCAATGCATAGAAAGCATGCCTATAGGATTTCTAAATGAATTTGATTCGCTTCACTCGGTTTTAGCTATAAAATCAGTAATATTAGATGTTATCACCCGCAGAACCTGTAACCAATTTAGTTAACATTGTCTGTTCAGCATCTCTTTTAATATTCTGAGTCCCTCACTTAGCCGGTTTAATAAGTATGCATATAGGATTTCAAATAATTCATTCCAAGTTTTACTGTCTCATTACCTTCTAAATTCAGTAGATATCATGCCTATAGGACCCCGTCTAAACACTTAGGCAATCTTTAGAGTAATAATTGAAAATTGAATCTACTTCTGTTAATTATTAGAACCAGCAGGTAGGCCTGATTCAGACTTCTTATCTGAGTTATGCAATAAACTAAAACTGTCTCAACAATCTCATCTCCCTCGTCTTTAATTCTTTTAAATCGGACCTAAACAGTACGTGCAAGACATGCTATTTTATGTGTTTTGAGGAGGTATACATGATCCTCTGTTTGTTTATATGTTTCCCCCAAACATGAATATGTGTTTTGTATGTCGCTTTAGAATTTTTACCTTTGAAACTCCAAATAAGCCTAACATCCCTCCCTTTTAAGATTAGTAGTCCTAAGTCCTCCAGGACTGAGAGGAATGGGATGGGTAATAGCATGCAATAAGTAATCGAGACCAATCCGCATTTTAATACCTTAACGGGGTGGGAAGGGTAGATATGTATATGATGACCACGCAATAAAGTCACGTGTAGCCCCTCATTAAGGAGTGATTACCAGACATTGTGTGGGGTGATCCATATTTTTAATAAACCTAGGAACCCCCCCCCCCTCTTTTTATTCTTTAGCATTTCAATTCTTTGTTTTAAAAAATCAGCTTTTCTATTTGTTCTTTCAAACTTTGTTTACTTTCAAACCATTATGTGAAATCCCCTCTTATTTGAGCCTTATTTGTCTACATGTTAATTGCACCAAATTCATAATAATTGTCTAGCCGAGAACCACACTAGTGGATTTTGAGGGGTGTCTAACACCTTCCCCTTAGAATAATTTCAAGCCCTTACCCGATCTCTGGTTATTCAAATCAAAATCTTTTGGTGTCCTAATGCACCTTAAATCATTAGGTGGCGACTCTTCAAAACTCAAACCTAGTTCCCAAAAGGAACGAGTTGTCCTTCTAAATTTCATAAACCCGATTTTGCGAGAAAAAGGGGGCATGACACACGGTATTGGATAATGTGAAGGTTGTACAAAGGCTAACTGGGAACATTGCATCCCTGGGGAGATTCATCTTGAGGTCTTCCGATAAAAGCCATCGAGTTTTCTCATTGCTAAAAAAGAGAAACAACTTCACATGGACCCCCGAATGCCAACGGGCCTTGGAAGAACTTAATCGATACTTATCGAGCCTGTCATTGCTTCACACGCCTAGGGAAGACGAACGACTATACTTGTATCTAGATGTATCATAAATAGCGGTAAATGGAGTCCTAGTTCGAGAAGAACAAGGTACGCAGTTTCCAATTTATTATGTCAGTAAGACCTTAGGTGAGGCCGAAACTAGATACCCTCACCTAGAAAAGTTGGCCCTCGCCTTGCTAAGTGCCTCTAGGAAACTCAAACCATATTTTTAGTGCTATCATATATGTGTTGTGACAACCAATCCTTTTCAAAATATAATGCATAAACCCGAACTGTCGGGGCAATTGGTCAAATGGGCCATGGAAATCAGCGGGTACGATATCGAATATCAACCCCAATCAGCCATTAAATCCCAAATTTTGGCAGATTTCGTAGCCAACTTTACACCAGCCTTAATACCCAAAGTCGAAAGGGAGTTGTTATTAAACTCGGGAACGTCTTCGAGAATTTGGACCCTCTTTACGGACGGTGCCTCGAATGTAAAAAGTTCCAGACATGGCATCATGCTGAAGCCGCCCACGTGTATTATAGTTAGACAATCTATTAGAGCTGTAAAATTGACTAACAATGAGGCCGAATATGAAGCCATGATTGTAGGTCTCGAACTAGCCAAAGGCTTGAGAACGGAGGTGATTGAAGCTAAATGTAACTCCCTCCTTGTAGTAAACCAAGTAAACGGAATATTCGAGGTCAGGGAAGAGCGAATGCAAAGGTAATTGGACAAGCTACAGGTAACGTTGCATCATTTCAAAGAATGGACTTTACAGAACATGCCCCAAGATCAAAACAGTGAAGTTGATGCCCTTGCAAACTTTGGGTCATCGATCGAAGATGACAAGCTCAACTTGGGGGCATCTTGCAACTCATAAGGTCGGTAGTAGAAAAAGGTCACGCTGAAATAAACTCCACGAGGTTATTTGGGATTTGAGAAATAAATACATAGAATATTTGAAGATTGGGAAACTTCCTTTAGATCCAAAGGAATCGAGGACCCTGAGCACAAAGGTAGCCCGATTTATCTTCTACGAGGATGTAACCTTGCTCAGGTGAATGTTCGATGGTCCGCCAGAAATATGTTTGGGTCTAGGAGATACCGAGTACATTTGAGGGAAGTCCACAAAGGCACTTGCGAGAACCACTATGACGCCGAATGATTGGTTCGAAAGGTAATTAGAGCCAGTTATTACTGTGTTGATATGGAAAAAGATGCGAAGGAGTTCATGAAAAAATGTGATCAGTGCCAAAGACATGCTCCAATGATTCATCAACCCGGAGAGTTGTTGCATTCGGTTTTATCACCGTGGCCGTTCATAAAGTGGGGGATGGACATCGTCGGTCCTCTTCTGTTGACAACAGGTAAGGATCAATTTGTTTTATTTAAGAATAACTATTTCTCTAAGTGGGTTGAAGCACATGCATACGAGAAGATCAGGGAGAAGGAAGTCATCGACTTCATCTGGAACCACATCATATGTCGGTTTGGGATACCATCCGAAATTGCATGTGATAACAAAAAATAGTTTATCGGCAGTAAAGTGACCAAATTTATCGAAGACCATAAGATCAAAAGGATATTGTCAACATGTTATCACCCTAGTGGGAACGAACAAGCCGAATCGACCAACAAAACCATAATCCAAACCTGAAGAAAAGGTTGACTGATGCCAAGGGGAAATAGAGAGAGATCCTGCCCTATGTTCTTTGGGCATATCACACAACTTCGAAGTCCAGTAACGGGGCCACCCCATTCTCAATAGTTTACGGTGCCAGAGCTCTAATACCAATCAAAGTTGAGGAGCCGAGTATTAGATTCTGATATGTATCAAAGGAATCAAATGACGAGGCCATGAATACAAGCTTGGAGCTATTGGATGAAAGGCATGAAGCTGCCCTTGTTCGATTGGCCGCCCAAAAGCAACGGATCGAAAGGTATTACAACCGAAGGGCCAACCTTTGATATTTCAATGTCGAGGACTTAGTGCTAAGGAAGGTCACATTAAACACCCGAAATCCAAACAAAGGGAAATTGAGTCCGAACTAGGAGGGCCATACTAGATTCTTGAGATCACAGAGAAATTGTCCTATAAGCTCAGAATGATGAACGGAGAACAAATACCAAATAATTGGAATGTAACTCATCTTAAGCGATATTACTGCTAAGGTACGACCCCATTTCAATTCTATCTATTTTTGGACTAACACTTGCAAGTGATCGGCAATGAGCGACACGAAGCCTTAAGGTCTGAAAGCACATGTTGCAATCTTTTTCCCTTGAACCGTTTTTGTCCCAATTGGGTTTTTTGACAAGGTTTTTAACGAGGCAACAGTGGATCGTGCAAACTTAGATTCGAAGGCCTATCATGAATCAGCATCAAAGACAGCACTAACAGTTTTCGAGGTTCCTCTACAATCAACCTCGAATACTGGGGGCATTACCCTTGGATATCAACCTTTTGCGAGGAAATTACTTCATAATAGAAGGGTTTAGATAGGTAAGATTTGTTGTAAGGGCAAACAGTCAAAACGAACCGTGCCCACATAAGTTACTCGAGCCTTGGCATAAAACATGTACGCATGTATAACTATTTATTCACAAGAATAAAGAGAAGTACTTTCCTTGCAATTATCTTATGTCTCAGAAAAAATATCCACTTTACAAATTCATACTTTTGATCTCTTATAGAAACAATCTCAAGGGCCGATTAAAACCAGAGTTCAGATGATTACTCCCACACTCGGGGACTGCCATCTTAAAAACAAACTCGAATACATTGAACTATTGAACATCGGGTGAATAAGACCTCTTAGGCAACCCCTGAATTTTAAAGGTCATGGCTATAACCACTCGGGGACTGTTATCTTAGGCAAGCTTGGATAACTCGGGAAAGCAAGCTCACTGGACTATGCCTGAATTAAAAGGATACGATCTCATTAACACGGCTCAGAGACATCCAAGAACCATAACAGAAAATAGGTCTTTGAAATTTTCATAACCGGTTTTAAAGGCTACCCTCGGCAAACTATGGTCTGGGTTACTTCCTTTGGAGAAGGTTCCCGGTAACCCCGAACCTCCAAGGTGACTCAAAAATAAAAATAATGTAAAGGCAAGGTTGTTCGAACTTACACAATCCAAGCTATTTTATGCTAAAGCATCCCGACCTTTGTGAATTCAAGTAATAAAGCAAAGGAAAAATTCGAAAGCCAATAGGGAAAAAAGCCTTGTATATATTTACACAATAGTCTTTACAAAAGCCAAAATGGCTAAATTCGGAAAAATTTACAATGGCCGAAATGGACTAAAACGATTCAAAGGGAAAGAAAAAAATACAAAGGCCTAAGTTCCCTGGTCTTCTTCGGAGGCAACATCTCCGCCCTCGGGATCTTCCCCGCCTTCAGACTCACTTAAACTATTTGAGTCTTCTTCGGGAAAGGCCAGCTTTCGAGCCCTAGTTTCCTCTGCTTTGGCGTTCTCGAGTTCAGCTAATATATTAAAGCACTGAGCATGGACTCCCTCGAGGGCTTCCCTTTGAGCTTGACGCCTTGCATGATCCACCATGATTTTGGCTTGCGCCTGGGTGACCTCGACGTCAACCTTGTATTGGGTCACATTATCATGGGCTTTGGTGTTGGCTACAGCCACCTCAGATTTGGTCACCTCGAGTCATTGGCCAAATTTGCTAATTGGGACTGAAGCTCCTCGATTTTCTTGGCCTGCACCGAGGCCTTCTCTCTTGTAGTTCGGAGCTGGATCTCGGCCAACTCTAGTTCTGTTTGGGCAGCATCCCTTTTCGAGGCTAAGATGTCCATATTTTTCTTGAACTCCCCAGCCTCTGCTCGAATTATATCTACTTGTTTCTAAAACTCCCCAATTTTTTAAGCCTCTGCCAAACCTGCGTAATTGATCATTAGTCATTATCTCTAGTTCTTCCTCACTATCGTGACGCATTTGGAATACCTGCTCGGCTATTTTAGCGTGTTCGTCCCGAGCCATTACTAAATCGACATGAAATTTCTCACATAGAAGCTTGTAGGTGTGACTTCTCTCAGTGAAGTCCCCGACGGATAACAACATGGTCGGGAATCTAAACTAGAGTAAGACGTTAAGAAGTAAATATGGAAGCAACAACAATAAGAAATTCAACGACTAGAATTAAAGTGCAGAAAATAAAGGATATGGGAAAATTCAGGGAATGAATTCCAAGAACTTCCAAGAACGCAAGTTCTATAGCCTTAGACAAGATCCAAGCAACAACATTTAGATTTATTGAAGAAATCAAATGCCTTTACTTAAGAACAAATCAAACACAATAGATTCGGATCTTGACCGCTTTACGAGTAACTTGAGACAACAATTAATAACTAGTATTAATCGCCTTCTAAGAATACCAGAAAGGAATCAATGATATCACAATAAAGAAATTATCGTACTACCTTGAACTATGAACTAGTAAAGGTTGAAAGATAAATCTCAAAGCATAAGTAACAAAGGTTCAAAAAACTCTCAAGTATGATATTATTAATCAATAATGAAGTGCCACAATGAATGAAAAGAACTCCTATTTATAGGAGTAAAAAAATCCTTAAAACTAGGTAGGGTGGCTGTCAAGGCAAACCCTAACTTGGAGGCTAAGCTAAATACTAGAAAACCTAATAAAGACTAATAAAAATAATACAGTGGGCGGCCAAATCCCTTAGGGGCAGATTTGGGCCTTAAAACTACTAGTTTGGGCCATTGGGTTGGACTCCAATTGGGCTTCTTTTGAAACACCCCCTTTTGGACCTCTTTTAAGCTCATTTTAAGCTCTTCTAAGTGCCTTTTTGGTGGACTTCAAGGGCTGATGTTGGGACCCAATCTTCCTCTTCTTGGACTTCAATTTGGGCCACCAAATAATTGTAAAACTTGGACAATTCATCTCCTTTGGGCTTGAGCTCTTCCTCTACAATTAAAAGCTTCTTTATTTGCAATTGAAGTCCAACAACCTTAGTCCGTAATTCTTTAGCTTGAGATCTTGTAAATGGCCCTCTTGGAGCTTCCAAAACTCTATCATTGTCCTTATACTATCATTCCCCTCTTCTTGAAAAGAATTCGTCCCCGAATTCGATCCTACATTGTCTCCTATCCTTTCAAGGACTTGAAATGGTCCATCTCCTCTAGGATGCAACTTTGACTTCCTTTTGGAAGGAAATCTCTCCTTCCTAAAGTGAACCCAAACTAAATCTCTAGTTTGAAAAACAACTTGTTTTCGACCCTGATTCTTTCTCAAGGTAGTTTGCTCATTTTTCTTCTCAATTGCAAGCCTTGTTTGCTTATGAATTTTTTTCATTATTTCAATCTTTGTCCTACCATTAAGATTAGCAATATCATTAGTAGGTAATGGTAATAAATCAAGGAGAGTAAAGGGATAAAAACAATAAACAACCTCAAAAGGAGACATACCTGTAGAAGAATGGATTGTTCTATTGTAAGCAAATTCAATCATAGGTAAGTGATCTTCCCAAGAAGTTAATTTACCTTTAAAAATAGCCCTCAACGTGTTTCCTAAGGTTCTATTAACTACTTCAGTTTGTGGGTAACAAGAAGTATAAAACAACAATTTAGTGCCTAACTTCTCCCAAAATACACGCCAAACGTGGCTCAAAAACTTAGCATCCCTATCACTAACAATAGTTCAAGGTATACCATGCAATTTAAATTCTTTTACAAATAGATCAGCAACATGTGAAGCATCATTAGTCTTTAAACAAGGAATAAAATGAGCCATTTTGGAGAACCTATCTGCCATAACAAATATACTATCCTTACCATACCTTGTTCTCGGAAAACCTGAAACAAAATCCATAGAAATATCAATCCAAAGTGAAGTAGGAATAGGTAATGGCGTGTAAAGACCATGTGGTAACACTTTAGATTTAGCTTGTTTACATTCCAAACATTGTGCGCACACTCTTTCAACATCTTTTCTCATGCTAGGCCAAAAGTAACTTTCAGCAAGTATGTCTAGTGTCTTTGGGACTCCAAAGTGACCCATAAGGCCTCCACAATGTGCTTCCCTTACAAATACTTCACGTAACACAACTTATTTTCCCTAAAAAGAAACCAATCTTAAAGATTAAACCTATCAAAAGGACCCAACTTATAATCTACAAAAATCTTGCCAAAATCAATATCATTAGCATAAAGTCCCTTGATTTGATCAAAACCCATCAATTTCGAAGTCAGAGTAGTAACTAAGACATACCTTCTTGAAAGTGCATTAGCAACAACAATATCTATCCCTTATTTGTAAGAAATTACATAAGGAAAAGTTTCAATAAATTCAACCCACTTAGCATGGCTCCTACTAAGCTTACCTTGACTGTTCAAGTACTTCAAGGATTCATGGTCAGTTTTAATGACAAACTCTCTTTGGCCACAAGTAATGTTACCATGTGGCTAAAGCCCTTACCAAATCATATAGCTCTTTGTCATAAGTGGAATAGTTTAATGGGGCTCCATCAACTTCTCACTAATGTAGGCAAAAGGTTTAGAATCTTGCATCAAAATAGGACCTATTCCTTTGCCTGAAGCATCACACTCAATTTCAAAAGATTTAGAGAAATCAGACAATTGTAACATAACCAGCCCTGCGGGCCACCTCACAATCACTCATAATCATCCCCTTGGGCAACAACACGAATCAATAACAGCCATTCGGGCAGCATCCCATCACTCACACTAGATACCCACGCTCGTTGGGGGTGTTCAGACTCCGGAGGGGCTTCTACAGCCCAAGCTCTATCACAAGCCATCTCGTGGCATAATAAATCAGGCATCCTCTCGTATATCACAAATTAGTACAACATGATGCAGCACGGAACCCGATCCCATGATATCCTCACAACACAGGCCCTCGGCCTCACTCAGTCAGAAACCTCTCAAGCCACTCGGGCAACAGTAAAACAGGATGCTCAGCCCAAAATATCATTTAAAGTATCAAAATAGAGTAAATACAGCTGAGTTGAGAAATCAGTAAAAAACAACATAACTGAGTACAAATATTAAGTCAAAATAGTGAGGAATAGTAGTAACAAAGCCCCTAAGGGTCCAAATAATTAGCACGAGGCCCAAATATAGAATTCATCCAAAAACATAGTAGTACTTTCAAAAAATACAATAGTATCAAATAGTTTTAATTCAAATATGCGACTTAATAGTTGTACGAGACAGACCAAGTCACAATCCCCAATGGTGCACACCCCCATGCTCGTCATCTAGCGTGTGCGTCACCTCAAAGTAGCACAACGATATGAAATCCCGGGTCTCATACCCTCAGCACAATATTTACAATCATTACGTACCTCAAACTAGTCCAAACTCTAGCATGCGATGCCTTTGCCTCTCGAATCGGCCTTTAAATGCTCCGAATCTAACCAAAATCAGCATTATATCATTAATACACTCTAAAGGAACAAAGCCCAAGTGAAAATAATCAAATTAACTCAAAAATCCCAAAATTGGCCAAACCCGACCCTCAGGCCCACATCTCGAAATCCGATAAAAATTACATCACTAGAATCCTTATCCTCCCACGAGTCTATTGGTACCAAGAACATCAAAATCGGACATCATATGGCCCCTCAAATCACCAATTTAAACTCTCCAATTTCACGCACTAATTTCTCAAAATTTTCACCCATAAATCGCACAAATTTCATGCTTAATCAACTGAAAATCACCATACAATCGATTTTTCCTTGATTCCCTCTTCAAAACCCTCCAAAAAACTCCAAGGCCGAATACAAATGATGGGAAAATGACCAAATTTCGCGAACGCAAGAATTTATATGTTCTGCCTAGGGGTACCGCATCTGCAGTCCAAATACCGCACCTGCGGCCTCGCACCTCGACAAAACGCCCGCATCTGCGGACTTCACTTAAAATCTCCATCCGCACCTGTGATCAAACCACTGCACCTGTGGGCTCGTAGGTGTGACTTGCCTTCCGCTTCTGCAATGCCAAAAACGGCATCTGCGGTTTCTTCCCGCTTCTGTGATCATTGCACCTGCGGTCCCTAATCCACATGTGCGGAAACAACAGAAGTAGAAAAATTTCTGCAACTCCAAATCCACTCCAACCTTCTGTCAACCACCCAAATCCATCCTGAGGCCCTCGAGACCTCAACCATACATGCCAACAAGTCCCATATCATCATTCAAACTAATTCCAGCCTTCAGAACACTCGAAACAACATCAAAACATCAACATAACCTCGGATTCAAGCCTTAGAATTTCCAAACTTTCGAATTCCGCAACCGATCCAAAAACCTATCAAACCTCTTTCGAATGACCTCAAATTTCGCACACACGTCAAAAATGAAACAACACACCTACTCCAATTTCCAGAATTCCATTACGACCCCGCTATCAACATTTCCACTACCGACCAAAAAATGCCAAAATTCCAATTTCGCCAATTTAAGCCTAAATTGTCCACGGACCTCCAAAATACACTCTGATCATGCTGCTAAGTCCCCAATAACCTAACAAAGCTATCCGAACCATTAGAATTCACATCCGAGACCTTCTACACATATGTCAACATCCAGTTGACTTTTTCAACTTAAGCTTACTCCAAAGAGACTAAGTGTCTCATTCCTCTACAAAACCACTCTAAACCCAAACCAACTAACACGATACGATGAAATACAGCTAAATAACATGATACAATAAAGAAGCAAAAATGGGGAAAACAAAGCGGTAACTCATGAAACGACTGGCCGGGTCATTACATCCTGCCCCTCTTAAATAAATATTCATCCTCGAACAAGTCAAAAAACATACCTGAAACCTCAAATAGGTGAGGATATCTGCTCCGCATCTCCCGCTCGGTCTACCAAGTAGCATCCTCCATGGGCCATCCTCTCCATTGCACTTTCACTGAATCTATATTATTTGATCTTAACTTTCGGACATGCCGCTCTAAAATAGCCACTGGTTCCACATCATAAGTCAAATCACTGTCTAACTGAACTATGCTGAAACCCAAAACATGATACGGATCGCCAATATACTTCCGGAGCATAGAAACTTGAAATACCGGATGCACACTCGACAAGCTAGGTTGCAAAGCCAGCTCATAAACCACCTCCCTAATCCTCCGAAGCACCTCAAAAGTCCCAAAGAACCGAGGACTTAATTTACCCTTCTTCCCAAATCTTATAACACCCTTCATGGGTGAAACCTTCAATAGAACCTTCTCTCTAACCATGTAGGACACATTACGAACCTTCCTATCAGCATAAATCTTTTGTCTCGATTGCGCTGTACGAAGCTTCTCCTGAATCACTTTCACCTTGTCCAAAGCATCCTGTACCAAGTCTGTACCCAAAAGTCTAGACTCACCCGGTTCAAACCAACTTACTGGAGATCTACACCGCCTCCCATATAAAGCCTCATATGGAGCCATTTGAATACTCGACTGATAACTGTTGTTATATGCAAATTTTGCGAGCGGTAGAAACTGATCCCATGAACCACCAAAATCAATAACACAAGCGCGCAACATGTCCTCCAATATCTTAATAGTGCGCTCAGACTGCCCGTCCGTCTAAGGGTGAAAAGTTGTGCTCAACTCAACCTGAGTACCCAACTCTCGTTGCACGGCTCTCCAAAACTGTGAAGTAAACTGAGTACCTCTATCTGAAATGATGGAAACTGGGACACCATGCAAACGAACAATCTCCCAGCTATAAATCTTTGCTAACTACTCTAAAGAATAGGTAGTACACATAGGAATGAAGTGCGCGGACTTGGTCAGCCGATCCACAATCACCCCAATAGCGTCGAACTTCTTCAAAGTCCCTGGGAGTCCAACTACAAAATCCATGGTGATCCGCTCCCATTTCCACTCTAGAAAATCTATTTGCTAAAGCAAGCCACCCGATCTCTGATGCTCATATTTCACCTGCTGACAATTGAGACACCAAGATACAAATTCCACAATATCTTTCTTCATTCTTCTCCACCAATAATGTTATCTCAAATCCTGATACATTTTTGCAATGCCCGGATGAATGGAATACCGTAAGCTATGGGCCTCTCCCAGAATCAACTCCCGAAGCCCATCTACACTGGGCACACATATCCAGCCCTGCATCCTCAATACCACATCATCGCCAATAGTCACATCTCTAGCATCGTCGTGCTGAACTATGTCCTTAAGGACAAGCAAATGAGGATCATCATAATAGTGCTCTCTGATGCAATCAAACAATAAAGACCGAGAAACCACACAAGCGAAGACCTGACTGGGTCCGAAATATCCAACCTCACGAACCGATTGACCAAGGCCTGAACATAAACTACAAGAGGTCTCTCCCTAACAGGAATATATGCCAAACTGCCCATACTCACCGCCTTCCTAATCAAAGCATCGACCACTACATTGTCCTTCCCCGGATGGTACAAGATAGTGATATCATAGTCCTTTAGCAGCTCCAACCATCTCCGCTGCCTCAAATTGAGATCCTTCTACTTGAACAAGTGCTGGAGGCTAAGATGATCAGTAAACACCTCACAAGACACACCATACAGGTAATGTCTTCAAATCTTCAATGCGTGAATAGTGGCAGCTAACTCTAGATCATCAACAGGGTAGTTCTTCTCATGGGGCTTCAACTGACGAGAAGCATAAGAAATCACTCTACTCTCCTACATCAACACACACCCAATACCAACTCTCGAAGCATCACAATACACTGTATATGAACCTAAAGCTAATAGCAAAACTAACACTGGACCTATGGTCAAGGCTGTCTTGAGCTTCTGAAAGCTCGTCTCACACTCATCCGACCACCTGAATGGAGTACCCTTTTGAGTCAATTTGGTCAAGGGTGATGCAATAGATGAAAATCCCTGAACGAACCGACGGTAATAACCTGCCAAACGAAGAAAGTTGTGAATCTTTGTGACTGAGGACGGTCTTGGCCAACTCTAAACCGTCTCTATCTTCTTCGGATCAACCTGACTACCCTCACTGGAGACCACGTACCCTAAGAAAGCCACTGAACTGAGCCAAAACTCACACTTGGAGAACTTTGCATAAATCTTCTTCTCCCTCAACCGCTGCAATACCACTCTCTAATGCTCCGCGTGCTCCTCCTAACTATGCGAGTACACCAGAATATCATTAATGAACATAATGACAAACGAGTCAAAATAAGCCCGAAACACGCTATTCATCAAATGCATGAATGTTGCTGGAGCATTAGTCAGCCCAAAAGACATCACAAGGAACTCATAATGACTATATCAGGTCTTGAAAGTTGTCTTAAGAATGTCCGAGTCCCTGATCTTCAATTGGTGATACCATGACTGGAGATCAATCTTGGAGAACACCCTCGCACCCTGAAGCTGGTCAAATAAATCATCAATATGAGGTAAAGGATACTTGTTCTTGATGGTGACCTTGTCCAACTGCCTGTAATCAATGCACATCCTTATAGTGTCATCCTTCTTGTTCATGAATAGAATAGGCTCACCCAACAGCGACACACTAGGATGAATAAGCCCCTTATCAAGGAGTTCCTGAAGATGCTCCTTCAACTTCATCGGTGTCATACGATACAGTGGAATAGAAATGGGCGGAGTGCCCGACACCCAATCAATACCAAAATCAATATCCCTATCCGGTGGCATGCCCGACAAGCCTACAGGAAACACATTCGGGAAGTCCCTCACTACCGGGACTAAATCTATGGTAGGAGTCTCTGCACTGACATCCCTCACGAAGGCTAAGTATGAAAGACAACCTTTCCCAACCATCTGCTGGGCCTTAAGAAATGAAATCACCCTACTGGGAACAAAATTAGTCGAACCTTACCACTCGATCCATGGCACACCTGACATAGCCAAAGTCATTGTCTTAGCATGACAGTCCAAAATAGCACGACAAAGAGATAACCAATCCATGCCCAATATCACATCAAAATCAACTATACAAAGCAATAGAAGGTCCACTCGGGTCTCCAAACCCCTAATAGTCACCATATACGACCGATATACGTGGTACACAACAACGGTGTCACCCACCGGAGTAGATACACAAGCAAAATATGATGACACACACAAAAAAGTGGAACTATGATCAAATAACATAGAGGCATCTCTGTGACAAACTGAGACAAAACCTGTAATCACATTATCTAAAGCAATAACATCGGGTCTAGCTGGGAGTACATAGAAACGGGCCTGACCACCACCTGATCGGCCTCCTCCTCTAGGGCGTCCCCTAGCTGACTTTCCTCCACCCCTAGATGGGTGGGTGGGTGGTGAAGTAATTGGTGCTGAAGTCGATGGTTGACTCCTCTATTGAGACGAACCCCCAAGACGACGAGGACATTGTCTCCATATATTCCCCAACTCTCCACACTCATAACAACCCCCTGGTGTTGTAGACGGGGACTGAAGGGAACCCTTAGCACTGAGATAGCTAGCAGAAGAACCTAGCATAGAAGAGCCCTGAACTGATGGAGCACCGGACGAACTCTGGGCTGAAAGGGCACTAAATGATGAATGGACCTGATGAGAGCTGTGAGAACCATGGCCCGATGATGCCCCACGATAACCTGGGTGAGCTAACTGAGCATGTCTGAATGGACGGCCTCTGACGTGCTGAAACTAACTCCCATGAGGAATACAACTAAATCCATCCTAACCACGAGACCTCTTAGCCTCCCTCTCAACCCTCTCCTGACCACAAACCATCTCGATCTGTTGAGCTATGTCAATAACCTCATCAAAGGTAGCACCAAATACTCTCTCTCTAGTCATAAGCAACTGAAGCTGAAAACCGAGGCCATCTATAAACCTCCTAATACTCTCTCGGTTTGTGGGAACCAACCAAATCGCATGACGAGCCAACTCAGAGAACTGCATCTCATACTGTATAACAGATTTGTCCCCCTAACGAAGCTTCTTGAACTGCCTGTGTAGCTCCTCTCGGCGAGACTCAGGTAAAAACTTCTCAAGAAAGAGAACGGAGAATTGTTGCCAAGAAAGGGGCGCTGCGCCAACCGGCCTACGCCTCTTATAAGCCTCCCACCAACTAAGTGCAGCCCTGGAGAACTAGAAAGCAGTGAATGAGACCCCACTGGTCTCCAAAATACCTGCGGTCTGAAGCATCCTCTAACACTTGTACAAGAAACCCTGGGCATCTTCGCCCTCTGCACCACTGAAAGTTGGAGGCTAAAGTCTCCCAAACCTCTCCAATCTGCACTGTTCATCCTCTGGCATAACTGGAGCTACATAGTCCTGAGCAGCTGCAATCGGCTGGGTTGGATGTGCCCCCGATGTCTGAAGTCCCTGCACAACCTGCTTAGGTGTGCGAGCGACGGGAATCTGAGTGCCTCCCCCGGCCTAAGAAATAGCTGCGGCTGTAGTACTGAGACCGCCTGAGCTAGGCCAGTGCACACTAATAGAATCTAGGCCAGGGCCTCCTAAAGGCCAGGGATAACAATAGGCACACTCGGTGCCTGAGCTGGTACTGCTGGAGCGTCCGCAACTGGGACCTGATCTTGAACTAGGTTGGCTGGTGGATCTACAGTTGTGCCTTAGCTACTGTGTGGGCTGCACCCCTGCTCCTACCACAGCCTCGGCCGCGTCCTCGACCTCTAGTGACCCTAACTGGTGGTACTGGTGGTCGTCCATCCTGATCGGTAGCACGTGTTCTCACCATATGTGAGAGAATAGAATAACATAAGTTTAGTTACCAAAATCAACAGATTTGCACGATGGGAATTCAAGAATGTGAAATTTTTCCTGAAGGTTCTGCACCCTCACGAGGATAGGTACAGACGTTATTGATACCCAATTATTTCTCATATATTTTTAATACATATATATACCTTCAAAATAGCACATATGCAGTTATAAGCATGCATAAGTATTTTTATAATTTTTCTATAATGTCAAAAGCTCCAAATCAATTAATTTCTTCTCTTTTTATTGATATAAATATCCAATAATTATCCATCAAATTACTTTTATGGTTATTTATCCATTTAAATTCATTATTTATGCCAACATAGTGTTTAAATATTTTTTTACATATTTCGTAATTATATTTGTATTTTTTAAGCTAAATTGCACATCTTTGCAATAATAGCCCATATTAATGCATAATTACATTATTGATGCATAAAATGGTCTTTATATTTTTAAAATATTAAATAACTATTTTTAAAATCATTTTACTACACGAAATATTTTTTGGAACTCATTTATTAGTTTTTATATATTATGTAGTTATTAAAAGTGGCTATTTAAAATCTGGCCTATTTTTATTTCAATTTTGGTCCTACTTCAACCCAACACCAGCCCAATTTCAATTTAAACTTACCCATCCCAAACCCTAATACCCGATCCGGCCCCCAAACCCTTTTAATCTCGACCGTTGATCATAGAGATCAACGGCCACAATCAGCCCCTTCCTTTTTAGTCCAAAACGACCCCCCAAATCCTTTCATTTCCCACCGTTCGCCCCCCTGAAATCCCCATCCTCTCTCAAATGCTCTCAAACCTAACCCTAATCGGACCTCGCCATCACTCATCTATGGTAGTTCCTTACCACCCCCAGGCCTCTAGTAGCCTCTCTTGTACTGGTATCACCATCTTCAGGGTCCTCAAGGGACCAGGGTTAGTTTGCTTACATCTATGGCCATTTTTCGCCTGTTTCAGTCTATCCTGGTTCGATTCCGAGTGAGGTATTCCTATATCTATGGGTTTCTAGGTTTGATTCTTCATCTCTGTGAATGTTCTTCTCGAAACCCTAATTTCTCTCTTCTGAACTTCTTAGATCTGTATAGATCTGAGATGGTTTAGACGTATTTCATATGAGTTTTACAAGAGCCTTTGGTTTTACAAGAATCATGTGATTTTTGAATGACTTTTCATTTTTTCTAAACTAGGGTTTTTGGAAATTTCTTTTCCAAAATGTTTGTTGATTTTAAGTGTTTGATCTTCTGCTTCTTATGTGTTTTGATTGATTTCGTAAGTTTGCTACAACCTTAACTCGTTTATACTAAAAGCCCTAATTTTTGACATTCTTTGTTTGGTTTCTGAGTACTGGTGTATTGATTATGTTCTTGCCTTGGTTCTTGTGATTTCTCTTCAGCCATTTGAATGTCTCGTGGTTTTCTTATCCTAATATGCCTCTACTGAGTTTCTTAGTTCAACTCTTTTACTGATTCTATATGTTTGTGTTCATTTTTACTATTCATGTTAAGACCTATATCTTTCTCCTTAAATCAGTGTCGTTTTCTTGATTTACCAATTTGTTTCGTGTCGAATCCTGACTATTCATTTCTTACCTTATTTTGTCTGAGAAACTTGCTGACTCTTTACGTGATTTTCTCTTTGATTGAATCCATTATTATTTTGAAGTTCTTCCTAGTTTGATTTGAACTCTTTTTCTTCACAAAACTTGTGATCCTTACCTCTCTACTCGGTTTGATTGAACTTCTTGCATTAATTAGTTTTTCCTTGCCTTATTTATTATTTTACTGATTGTTTCCTTAACTGAAACTCTTATTCATTCACCCCTAATTACCTACTATGTACTTAAGTCGTACTCGATTTCCTTCCTTAAATATCTATCCTGCTTTTACCATTGATTAATTATCCCTTGATTAAAGGGAAGACTTACTGATTTTACATGTGATTGATTCCATGAATTTCTCTAATTGCTACTTAATTGATCCCTTACATTATTTTGTTAAGCTTTTGATTACTATATAAACTCCCTCTTATTTTAACTTCTGGACAACGAACATAATTCAAAACTACTACTTTTACACCCTAAAAGGCTCTCTTTCTGCTCTCTTTGCTGCTTGTGATCCCTACTATTCTAGCCGGCTGCAAGCCGAGGCTGGAAACTGCACAATACCTTGCTCACAATGTTGTGTTTTCTTTATTTAACTAGGTATGCCTCTGATTAATTTTTAAGAATCAAAACCTATGTGTTTACTTACTACTTTAGTTCATATGGCATGAGTTTATTCTTTCTCCTGTTTACTGCTTACCCAGCATGCCTAATACTGCCTATTCAAATCTGTGACCAGCGTGTTTCCACCCTAATTGTTTGTTTGTTATTTTGTTTGACATGTCTACATATGTAACTGGCATGTTTGACTGACTTCTGTTTATATAGCAAGCTTAGACTCTGCCTTTGTGTAATTAGCATGCCCTCACCTGTCTTTGCATGTTCTGCCTCACTCCTGCTAAGTTAATTACTCTCCCTAAAATGGCTTCAACATATTTCTGTTGTGATCTTTGTTGCATGACCTGCATTCTACCTACTAGTTCTATAGAACCCCCTCAAACTCTATATATCCTATTGTCTAAATGCTTCATTAAGGTGTACTATCTATGTTCCCAATCCCTCTTCCCTTTGTGTGAAATATGCTTGCCAAAGTTACTTTCTAAAGTTTGTTTATTCTCTGTCTTGTGTTCTGATTGCAAAATTGTTTCTTTACACTTTCCCTCAAACTGTTTTATCACAAATGGTTTTCAGAAGTTCTTTTCAGTCCTAAAACCTTTCTATTAAACTCTTTCAAACTTTCATGCACTTCCACTTACTCTTAGAATATTAGGTCCTGCCTCTTTGATATGTGTACTGCCTTGAGATCCTTGAGATCTCTCTAAACTCTGGTATGTCAGGGCTGGCCTTTCCACACTGCACCTAAATCAGTTATTATTTGAGAAAGGTCTAGGTGTGAGCACTGCCCTAGATCTTTGAGGTCCTTAGGGAACTCTGACACACCTAGACATGGAATTAGCTTTGAACTTTGGCATTTGAGACTACTAGAGGCTTGGAAGTCATTTAGGGCCTACTTCAGGCTCCCTATAGATTAATTTCTATTTTATTTATGTAATTTTTTATTCAATTTATTGGTCTGTAATAATTTGTTGTGAACAAACAGTGGGGTGATTAGTGAAAAAAGGAGGGTAGTTATATATTATGGGTAAAATTGGGTAGATGACATGCCTATAGGGTCCATGTTGATTCAAATGTGTTTGTTATGTTTGCTTTACTTTCACACAGTTAGAAACCATGCCTATAGTGTCTAAACCGGTTTTAATAATAGAGATCATGCCTATAGGGTTAAAATCTGCTATATAAAAATCATGCCTATAGGGGTTTCACTTTGGTTGAATGAATGTTGTTTGTTTTGCCCAGCTTAATTAGAAATCGTGCCCATAAGACTTAAAATAGTTCAGTTAGAAAGTCGGTGTAATTCATGTTTATATATTCTGAATTGGTTTAGTTAGCTAGTTTTTCTGTTTCTTTAACAAGTCTTCAACGCTGCTTTAAGTAACATTGCTAGAAATCATGCCTATAGGATCCAAATTGCCGTTTAAAATCGCTTTACTATTTTATTACATTCCTAAACAATATAGATATCATGCTCATTGGACATCACTGTTATGTGCCTAGGCAAGCCTATAGGGCGATTAAAATTCTGCAAACTATAAATCTGCGCCTTGTTATTTGAGACTGCCCACACTTGATAGGTTTAAAAGAATCAATAGGCAAGTAGGATTCAGCTCTTTGATACTTTGGTCCTAATTCAATACTGCATAATCTCCGCTCACCTAGATATCATGTTCTAAGGTTTTCTCTTAACTGCTTGAAACTGTTGTTATGTTTGTGGAGGTGAATGTGAGACTTCAATACTTGTTATGTTTGTGGAGGTGAATGTGAGCCTTTAATTGTTCTCTTTAAATGCAGTCCTAATTGTTTTTGATTGACGCCTAGACTTTTATCCTTTAAAAACCTTAGGATGGTCTAGAACTACCTAAATTAGAGGCCCTAAATACCTCCAGGGCCACGAGGAAGGGACGGATAGTGCATGCATAGGATATCTTTCAAGGTTGCTAGAACGTTTTAGGCTATGACCAAGGGGAGGGAATTGGGTAGTAAGGAATATGATGATTATGCGCTAATGCCACGTGTAGCCCCTCGTTGAGGAGTGTTTATCGGGAATTGTGTGGGTATGATCCTATAGGCTAACCAACCTAAGACCCCTCTTTCCCAACTACTGTTATTTAAATAAATTTACTTTTCTTTATATATGTGCAACTTGTTCAAACCTTTTCCTTTGTTCCATTACTTGAATCATATATGTGCTTAGAATGCCCTTACTTGCAAGTACATGTTAAAACTGTTTATCTCTTTAAATGACTAATTCACATAGTTTAAGTTCGGTTGGGACCCACCGTTGTGGACCGCGAGGGGTGCCTAACATCTTCCCCTAAAGGTTATTTCGAGCCCTTACCTAATCTTTGGTAATGCAAATTAGTATAAGAGATAATCGCTCTAGGTGCCCTAACGCACCATAATCCGTTAGGTGGCGACACTTCAAATATCCAATTCCCAAAAGGAAACGAGTTATTTCCCCCATGAATGTCGAAACCTGGACTGCCCCATCAAAAAGGGAAAAAGGGGGCACGACAGACGTCTCCATACCGATCCGCAGGACACTACTAAAACATCTCATGACTCGTGAGACCTATGTAACCTAGGCTCTGATACCAACTTGTCACGACCCTAAAACCGACCCGGCTGTGATGGCGCCTATCATGAAACTAGATCAGCAGACACAATTCTCAAATCGAACCATATTTCTATAAAAGTCATTTTTAAGCCATTAATTAACAAGAAATCTAATAACATAAGTCTAATTAACCAGTGCGTAATGAATACACAAGCCTGACATCGGGGTGTCACATGTCACGAGCAACTATAACTCTGTCTCAGTACAATAAAGTCTAACAAAGTTTGGAAGACAATACTAAATAAATCTAGGGAAGATATAAGGGAGAAGAACAGGGCTGCGAATGTTATGCAGCTACCTTGTCGACTCCAAAATCCTGCTAAATGGACGATCAATGCTCACTATCGTGACCCGCAACTCCTTGATCTGCACACAATGAGAAGGGAGTGATGTGAGTATGCCAACTCAATAAGTAACAAAAGTAAATGAAAGTTGAGTAGTACAAAAATAGATAATTCCATGTCATGGCACTACAATAAATAAGTACATTTCCAAAATAGTACAAAACTCAATTATCTCGTAAAACAAACTCAATTTCAGTAAAACCTTTTATTTTAAAACATCTTTCAATAGTTTCAAATAAGTGAAATAACAGTGAGTCAAAATGATAGAAATGTAAACAGCCTCTTGGGCAAAACCTATACCATAAACCGCCTCTTGGGCAAAATATCAATAGAACCAGCCCTCGAGCCACCTCACAATCACTTGTAATTAGCCCCTCGGGCAACAACATGAATCAATAACAGCCCCTCGGGCAGTATCACATCACTCACACTGGGTACCCACGCTCACTGGGGGTGTTCAGACTCCGGAGGGGATCTTACAGCCCAAGCGCTATCACAAGCCATCTCGTGACATAATAAATCAGGCCCACAGCCTCTCGTATATCACAAATCAGTACAATATGCTGAGGTGCACAACCCGATCCCATGATATCCTCACAACACAAGCCCTCGACTTCTCTCAGTCAAAAACCTCTCAAGTCACTCGGGCAACAGTAAAACAGGATGCTCAGCCCAAAATATCATTTAAAGTCTCAAAATAGAGTAAATATGGCTGAGTTTTAAAATCGGTAAAACACATCATAACTGAGTGTAGATATTATGTCAAAAGAGTAAGGAATAATAGTAAAAAGCCCCTAAGGGTCCAAACTGTTGGCACAAGGCCCAAATATGCATTCAGCCCAAAACATAGTAATACTTTCCAAAAACACAATACTATCAAATATTTTTCAATCAAATACGCGACGTAATAGTCGTACAGGACGGACCAAGTCATAATCCCTAACGATGCACGCCCCCACGCCCGTCATCTAGCGTGTGTGTCACCTCAAAGTAGCACAACGATATGAAATTCGTAGTTTTATACCCTCAGGACAATATTTACAATCATTACTTATCTCAAATCGGTCCAAACTCTAGCATACGATGCCTTTGTCTCTGAAATCGGCCTCTAAATGCTCTTAATCTAACCAAAATCAGTATTATATCATTAATACACGCTAAAGGAACGAAGCCCAAGTAAAAATATCAAATCAACTCAAAAATCCTGAAATTGGCCAAACCCGACCCCGTACCCACCTCTTCGAATCCGATAAAAATCACATCACTAGAATCCTTATTCTCCCACGAGTCTATATATATCAAGAACATCAAAATCGGACCTCAAATGGCCCCTCAAATCACCAATTTAAACTCTCCAATTTCAAGCCCTAATTTCTCAAATTTTTCCCCTTTAAATCCCACAAATTTCATGCTTAATCAACTGAAAATCACCATAGAATTGAGTTTTCGGTTCAAGAAACGTACCTCAATGAAAACCCCCTTGATTCCCTCTTCAAAACTCTCTAAAAAGCTCCAAGGCCGAACACAAATGGTGGAAAATGACCAAATTTCGCGAAGGCTAGAATTTATATGTTCTGCCCAGGGGTTCCACATCTGCGGTCCAAATACCGCACTTGCGCCTCCATACCTACACCCCCTCACCTGCGACATAATGTCCGAATCTGCAGACTTCACTTAAAATATCCATCCGCACCTGCAATAAAACCACCGCACCTGCGGGCTCGCAAGTGCGACTTGCCTTCCGCTTCTGTGATGCCAAAAGTTGCATTGGTGGTCTCTTCCCACTTCTGCGATCATCGCACCTGCGGTCCCCAATCCACAGGTGCATAAACAATAGAAGCAAAAAAAATTCTGCAACTCCAAAATCCACTCCAACCTTCCGTCAACCACCCAAATCCATCCCGAGGCCCTCGGGACCTCAACCAAACACGCCAACAAATCCCATATCTTTATTCAAACTTATTCCAATCTTCGAAACACACAAAACAACATCAAAACATCAAATCACCCTCGGATTCAAGCCTAAGAATTTTCGAATTTCGCAACCGATCCAAAAACCTATCAAACCTCCTCCGAATGACCTAAAATATTGCACACACATCAAAAATGACACAAAAGACCTACTCTAATTTCCAAAATTCCATTCCGACCGCGATATCAAGATTTCCAATGCTGACCGGAAAATGCCAAAATTTCATTTTTGCCAATTCAAGCCAAAATCTTCCACAGACCTCAAAAATACACTCTGATCATGCTCTTAAGTCCCAAATCACCTAGCAAAGCTATCCAAACCATCAGAATTCACATCCGGGATCTTCTACACATAAGCCAACATCCGATTAACTTTTCCAACTCAAGCTTACTCAAAAGAGACTAAGTGTCTCATTCCTCTACAAAACCACCCTGAACCCAAAACAACCATCACGATATGATAAAATACAGCTGAACAACACATAAAGAAGTAAAAGTGGGGAAAACAAAGTGGTAACTCAAGAAATGACCGTCCAGGTCATTACAGAAGATCATAAAATCACCCGGCTCCACAGGCCTGGTGCCGCCAGCTAAAGCCTGATGATACCCCGATGTTAACCTGGCATCGCCAGCTTATGGCCAGCCTTGGCCTGGATTTTTCCTTGCAAAGCCGGCCTAAATCCATCCCCAACCTGGCTTTTGCCTTGTAAAGCCTGTTTAAAGACAGCCCAAGCCTGGCTTTTGCCTTGCAAAGCATGCCTAAAGCCAGCCCCAGCCTGCCTTTTGCCTTGCAAAGCCTGCTTAAAGCCAGCTTTAAGATAGGTGTAGCCAGGCTCTTTTACATGATAATATCGATGATCGACAACATGATTTATACTTGGATAGAGTCAGTACACTACTTATGAAGATCATATTATAGCAACTCTAATGATTGGAAGACTATGCTGGCTTCTTTGTGGTGGAGATGTTTGGAATTATTTTTAGCCTATGGACTACATACGCTGGCGACTGGTGAGAGCTTGATAGGTGCTGCTTGGTATTTGTCACTGGTAATTGGATTCACATACACTGACAGGAGAAGGAAGCATTCAACGGACAATGTTATAATAGATAGTTCCTTAGACTTTAGCTTTTCTATCTTTTTAGTTGCTAGTAGCTTCATGCAACTTCTATTTTGGTTTGGACATCTTGTAAGCTTTGGACCCATTTAAGGATTTTATTTATATATTAGCCACTAGGCATCCAACTTAGTGGTATATTTGGTAAAAAAAAATTGCGAAATATAGGCCATTATTGCAAGATTGTGAAAATACCATAAAATACTAATATAATTATATTAAATGAAGTAAAAAAAACATTTGAAACATGTATATGGATGCAAATAATAGGTTTAGATGATTAAATCATCACAAAATAATTTGAAGGAATAATTAATAAATATTCAAGTAATTTAAATACAAGAAAATCATTTTAAAGCTTTAAAAAGTATAGAAATGTATAGAAAATGCTTGTATAGATTTTGTAAACTAAATGATGATGCACAATGATATTTGAAAGCATATATACTATTTGGAAAAATATGAGGGCAAAATTATGTATTAACAGTATGTCAATGACGTTTGTCGCTTACGTTTCTCGTCATCTTCTCTCCGAGAAACGAGAGGACTATATGTATACCGTTAAAATCGGGTTTGCCCTTTTTAAATGACTCATCGAGACTAGAACATGATAGGCCAAGGTTCAGCCTCGTGTTATATCGAACCATGATGCAAAGTAAGGTTGCCGAGCTCGTGACCCAGAGCCCGGTCAAGATCGAGATCGACCAAGATTGAGACCGAGCAAGATATAGATCGAGCGAGATCGAAGGAAGCTTACCGAGATAAATAACGGTAAGCCGAAATATCCGCAATCGGGCGAGGATCACAGCTAGAATCCCGGCATGTATCACGAAGAGGCCAATTAATTAGATAACCATGCGATTTCTTACCTTATATAGTATTGTAACAAGAGTAGGACTCCCCTACTATATAAAGGGGGTCTGATCATTTGTAAACATCATCATATTCACGCAATACAAAGCAATATACTGTCATTTTCTGCTTTCATTATCTTGTTATTATGTTCATAAGCCAGTTGAAACATATTTGACTCAAGGGTGACTGAGCTCGAGGGCCAAGTCTGTTCAATTTGTGTGGTTTGCATTTATTCTTTCATCGTCAATATCAATATTAATTTATTCTTCTTAATTTGTACCAAGTTATATCAAGTGTCTTTAAAACCACGTATAAATTCAAATGGTTATTCGATTTTAGGGTAACAAAGCTCGCATTCGTAATTATAATGAGGAAATGAGATATATATATATATATATATATACAATATTATTATAAAAGCATGAATAAAGTATTGGATTACAAAAATAACCTTTTAATATTATGCATAATAATTCATAATAAAAGGACATAATCGGAATTCAAGATATTAGCCTTGTAATCCTCTTAGTTTTAAGACAGAATACTACACGTTAGGAATCCTACATGATTACCTTTAGGAATCCTATTGGTATAATTATTTTCGGGCATAGATATTAGCCTTGTAATCCTAGTATTTTTAGGATATACTTCTTAAAAATATTCTATTATTAATTTAATTTGAAAACGTATTATATTGCCAAATCCATTTTAAAACAGGAGAGCCTATATTATTATAGAAGCACGAATATAATATTGGTAGACCAAAATAGCCCTAAAATATTAAACTGAAGAACTCATAGGAAAAGGATATAACTGTAATAATTTATATGGACTACAATAACTTCTATGTTAATTATTTTAAATATTTATTTTGGACTACATTAAATTATTTTTTAAATTCATCATATGAGTAAAATCCAAATAACTAAAATAACTGTCGCAAATATATCAAATCAGATGATCCTTCATATAAATAAATATTTAAATCGTCATATGCTATTATTAACGCTAATATTGAACGACTAAAATATTGTTGAAATATTAATCGACTTTTATACCCTTATGTCTTCAAAATTATATATATATATATATATATATATATATATATATATATATATATATATATATATATATATATATATATATATATATATAGTTTCATGCTAAATATTGAACGACTAAAATATTGTTGAAATATTAATCGACTTTTATACCATTATATTTAACTTATGTCTTCAAAATTAATGTCCAAAAACTTAAAAGTATGTCTTTGGTCGTAGAGTCCTAGTCTTAGGTAAACTAAACGCTCCGTATATATTTAGACAAGGAGACTGAAAAGTCCTCATTTTACTACACTGGGGGATATAAATCCGGTATAGAAGATCAATTCCAAAGTCATGGCTTAAATATCTTTTTATAAACTTAGATTTTCAAGGAAGTGTACATCAACTTTTTTCCGCAGCTACGACACCACTGAAACTTTTCTTCAAACTCAAATGATTGATTCCTTTTGGGATACTAATAATCTCAATGTTGAAGGATTTCTGCCACATTAATAGTTTTATAGAAAATGCACATGTTTAGATTTAAGTGAATAAAGTAATATATATACTTTTCTTAAAGTAATATATATACACTCAGGTATTTAGACTGAGCAATCTTTTATTAAATAAATTATAAGTTTTTTCAGTAATTCAAATTATACGACCATTGACTTTTGCAATTTTTTGCCAAGTTTTTATTTTTTTTTAAATTTTTTATTATGTTTCATGTTGATAATGAGAATCATCATGTTGTCGGAGGTGCTCTAAGATTAGAGGCGGATCTAGAACTTTAGCTTTGTGGGTTCAACTTTTAATTTTTTTTATGTAACGATCCGGCCGGTCGTTTCGTGAGTTACTGCTCTGTTTCACCCATTTCTGCTTCTTATTGTTTTGTTTATCGGTTCTATGTGTGATCGGGTTGGTTGGCTCGGGTTCAGAAAGGTTTTGGTAAGGTTTGAGACACTTAGTCTCTTTTGAAGAAGTTGAAGTTGGAAAAGTCAACCGGATGTTGACTTATGTGTTAGGGGGTTTGGATGTGAGTTCTGCTGGTTCGGATAGCTTCGGGAGGTGATTTGAGACTTAGGAGCGTGATCGGAATGTGTTTTGGAGGTCCGGAGTAGATTTAGGCTTGAATTGGCGAAATTTAAATTTTAGCATTTTCCGGTTGATAGGTGAGATTTTGATATAAGAGTCGGAATGGAATTGCAGGAGCTGCAGTAGTTCCGTTGTGCCATTTGGTATGTGTGTGCAAAATATCAGGTCATTCGGACGTGGTTTGGTAGACTTTTTGATCAAAAGCAAAATTCGGAAGATTTTGGAATCTTAGGCTTGATTTCGATATGATTTGGTTGATTCGATGTTGTTTGAGATGTTTTGAAGATTAGCACAAGTTTGGATAGTGGTATATGATATGTTGGTGCTTTTGGTTGAGGTCCCGGGGGTCCCGGGGTGATTTCGAATGGTTGGCGGAAAGTTTGAAAGTTGGTTTTGGCAGTTGAAGATGTTCCATTGCTGTCATAACCGCACCTGCGGCTAGGGGACCACAGGTGCGGTCTCGCAGAAGCGAAAAGGGAGCCGCAAATGCAGCCAAGTGGAATGTTTTCTGTAACCGCATAAGCGATCGAAAGGGCGCACCTGCGGTGGCGCAGGTGCGATTTTTTAACCGCAGATGCGGAAGTGGTCAAGTAAATGGAAACCGCAAGTGCGGTGGTCTAGACCGCAGAAGCAGTAAAAGGGCCGCAGGTGCGAAAAGCCTGGGCCAGAAGGTATAAATTATTTCCTTCGCGAATTTTTGGGTTATTCCACCACTTCTAAGTCGGTTTTGGAGCTTTTTGGGAGCTTTTAAAGAGAGAATTCAAGGGAGCTTCGTTGAGGTAAGATTGTTGAATCTAAAACTCGTTTCTATGGTATTATTTTAAATATTAGAGTTGTAAGTATGGAAATTAAGGGTTAAAATTGGGGATACTATGGCTTGGTATTGGAGACCTTAACTTGAGGATTTGAGGGGCCACTTGTGGTTAGATTTTGGGCCTTTTTGATACGTATGAACTCGTGGGGAGATAAGGAATCTATTGATGTAAATTTTATCGAATTCGGAGATGTGGGTCCGGGGGGTCGGGTTTTGGTTAATTTCGGGATTTATGCTGTAAATTAATTATTTTTGTATGGGCTTCATTCCCTTAGCATATTTTGACGTCGTGATTCTGATTTTGGATAAATTTGACGCGAGTGGAGGCCGATTCGAGGGGCAAAGGCGTCGCGGGCTAGAGTTTGGACCGGATTGAGGTGAGTAATGATTGTAAATGTTGTTCTAAGGGTATAAAACCCCGAATTTCACATCGTTGTGCTATATTGAGGTGACACACACGCTAGATGATGAGCGTGGGGTCGTGCACCGTTAGGGATTGTGATTTAGTGCATCCCGAATGATTATTTTACTGCATATTTGATTGAAAACTATTTGCTATCATCATGTTTTGGGCAGAATGCCATATTTGGGCCTCGTGCCTACTATTTGGACCCTTGGAGGATTTTTACTGATATTTTCTCACTGTTTTGACTTTATATTTGTACTCAGTCAGCCTATATTCTACTGTTTTCATAACTCAGCCATGTTTACTCTGTTTTAACACATTAAATGATATTCTAAATGATAATTTGAGTTGAGCATTCATGTCTTACTGTTTTTCGAGTGGCTTATGAGATTCTGACTGAGTAAGGGCGAGAGCCTGTGTTGTGAGGATACACTGATTTATGATTATGAGGCTGAGGGCCTGAGATTGTATGCCACGAGGTGGCTTGTTGATATGACGCCGAGAGCCTACTAATTATGCCACGAGATGGCTTGATATTGTGCTTGGGCTGTAAGGGGCCCCTCCGGGAGTCTGTACGCCCCTAGTGAGCGCAGGTACCCATTGTGATATGAGATATAGCCCAAGGAGCTTGTGTTATTCCATGATATTGCCCAAGAGGCGGATTCTATTGACATTGTGCCCGAGGGGCGGATTTTATGTGTTTATTTGTTCTAGCTGTTTTTCATTTAATTGTTTTAACTGTTAAAAAGGTGTTTTAAAGAAGCTTCTTCTATACTGAAGTGTCTATATATTTTCACTGTTTCATTGCTTTTAATGGTTTTATACTGCTTCTTTATAGCATGTCGATGTGCTTTTACGTGATTTCTTATCGCTCAGTCGTCATTTATTATTATTACTCACTGATTTGGAGTATTCACTTTACTCCCTACACCCCGTGTGCAGATTCATGTGCTTCAGGTCCTGCTTGCGAGGGTTGAGAGCTTCCAATAGACTTCGGAGTTCACTAGGTAGCTGCTCGGCGTTCGCAGCCCAATGGCTCTCCCTCGTTCATTATTTCTTTCCCTTGTCCTAGTTATGTAATAGTTTGTGTAGATTCTTTCAGACTTGTAGTTTATGATAGATGCTCATGACTGGTGATACCTCGATGTCGGGCTATGTCTATTCCGCAAATTGTCTTATTCACCTTTACTTTGGTATTATTATTATTATGTTAAGGACTTAATTATGTATTATTTTAACTGCTTAAAATAAATTGGGTGTGTGTCGGCTGGCCTTGTCTTCACGAGAGGCTCTATCACGACCGGGTCCAGGTTTAGGGTCGTGACAAGTTGGAATCAGAGCCTAGATTACATATGTCTCAGGAGTCATGAGCAAGTTTAGTAGAGTCTCGCAAATCGGTACAGAGACGTCTGTATTTATCCTCGAGAGGCTGCAGAACCTTTAGGAAAAACTTCATATTCTTGAAATTCTTGTCGTACGAATCTTTTGATCCGAGTACTAAACTCCTATTATTCTATTCTTTCAGCGATGGTGAGGACACACGCTAGCGATCAGGATAGACGACCACCAGTACCACCAGCTGTGGCCACTAGAGGCCGAGGACGCGGTCGTGGTCGCGATAGGGGTAGGGTTGTGGCCCGCACAGCAACTAGGGAAGCTCCTTCAAATCCCCCAATCGCCCCAGTTTAAGATCAGGTCCCAGTTGTGGACGCTCCAGCAACACCAGCTCAGGCACCAACTATGCCCATTGTGATTTCGAGTCTTCAGGAAGCGTTGGCTCAAATTCTATCAGTATGCACTGGCCTAGCTCAGGCAGTCTCAGTTACTACAGCCGCAGCTACTTCTCAGGCCGGGGGAGAAACTCTAACTCCCGCCACTCGCACACCTGAGCAGGTCGTATAGGGACTTCAAACACCAGGGGTACATCCAGCCCAGCCGGTTGCAGCTACTCAAGACTATGTAGCTCCTACCATGCCAGAGGACGAGCAACGTAGGTTGAAGAGGTTTGGTAGAATTTATCCTCGGACTTTCAGTGGTGCAGAGGGCGAGGATGCCCAGGGTTTCTTGGACAAGTGTTAGCGGATTCTTCGCACAGCGGGTATTCTAGAGACCAGTGGGGTCGCTTTCACTACTTTTTAGTTTTTTGGAGTTGCCTTTACTTGGTGGGAGGCTTTTGAGAGGCGTAGGCCTATTGGTCCAGCACCCCTTACCTTGCAGTAGTTCTCCATTCTCTTTCTGGAGTAGTATGTGTCGTAGTCTCGCATAGAGGAGCTGCGCATGTAGTTTGAGAGGTTGCATCAGGGAGAGATGACTGACGCAGTATGAGATGAGGTTCTCCGAGTTAGCTCATCATGCTATTTGGTTGGTTCCGATAGATAGAGAGAGAATTAGGGGGTTTGTGGATGGCCTCACTTATCAGCTTCATATTCTCATGACCAGGGAGAGTGTGTCTAGTGCTACTTTTGAGGAGGTTGTATACATTGCTCGTGAGATTGAGTCAGTTCATCGCCAGGAGCGAGATGAGAGGGAGGCCGAGAGGCCTCGAGGATCTGGTAGTTATGGTGGTGCTTCTTCGAGAGGTCAGTTTCAGCACAGTAGAGGCCGTTCATTCAGGCATGCTCAGCCAGCTCGCCTAGGTTATCGTGGGGCGTCATCAAGTCATGGTTCTCCCAGTTCTCATCAGGGCCAGTCATCACTTAGTGCCTTTCCAGCTCAGAGTTCGTCCCGTGCTCTATTAGTTTAGGGCTCTTCTATGCCAGGTGCATTTGCTAGTCATTCTGGTGCTAGGGGTTCCCTTCACTCCTCATCTCCAGCACCCGGGAGTTGCTATGAGTGTGGAGAGATGGGTCATATGTGGAGGTAGTGTCCTCATCGTCTTGCAGGTTCATCTCAGCAAAGGAGTCAGTCATCGGCTTCAGCACCAGTTACTTCACCACCACCCGCCCAGCCAGCTAGCAGTGAAGGTCAGATCATTTAGGGGTCGCCTTAGAGGGGGAGGTCGATCAGGTGGCGGTCAGACCCGTTTCTATGCACTTCCAGCTAGACCTAATGTTATTGCTTCCGATGTTGTTATTACAGGTAATGTTTCTGTCTTCCACAAAGATGCCTCTGTATTATTTGATCCCGGTTCCACTTATTCTTATGTGTCATCATACTTTGCTTGTTATTTGGATAAGCCCCGTGAGTCTTTTGTTTCATCTATTCATGAATCTACTCCAATGGGCGACACTATTGTTGTAGACCGTGTGTACCAGTCATATATGGTGACTATTGGGGTTTTGGAGACCCGAGTGGATTTTTTGTTGTTATGTATGGTGGATTTCGATGTCATTTTGGGCATGGATTGGCTATCTCCATGTCATGCTATTCTAGACTGTCATGCTAAGACAGTCACATTAGCTATACCGGGTGTGCCACGAATTGAGTGGCGAGGTTTGACTGATTATGTTCCTAGTAGGGTAATTTCATTCTTGAAGGCCCAACGTATGGTTGGAAAGGGTTGTTTTTCATATCTGGCCTTTTTGAGGGATGTCGGTGCAGAGACTCCTAGTATTGATTCTGTTCCAGTTGTGAGGGATTTTCCCTATGTGTTTCCTACAGACCTGTCGGTCATGCCACCGGACAACGATATTGATTTTGGTATTGACCTAGTGCCGGGCACTCAGCCCATTTCTATTCCGCCACATCGTATGGCACCAACGGAGTTGAAGGAGTTAAAGGAGTAGCTTCAGAAACTCCTTGATAAGAGGTTCATTTGGCCTAGTATGTCACCTTAGGGTATGCCGGTTCTATTTGTGTAGAAGAAGGATGGCACTATGAGGATGTGCATTGATTATAGGCAGTTGAACAAAGTAATAGTTAAGAACAAGTATCCTTTGCCTCGCATTATTGATTTACTCGACCAACTTCAGGGAGCGAGAGTGTTCTGCAAGATTGATCTCCATTCAGGTTATTACCAGTTGAAGATCAGGGACTCGGATATTCTTAAGATAGCCTTCAGGACCAGATATGGTGATTATGTGTTCTTGGTGATGTCTTTTGGGCTGACCAATGCCCCAACAGCGTTCATGCATTTGATGAACAGCGTGTTTCGGCCTTATCTCGACTCATTTGTCATAGTTTTCTTAATGATATTCTAGTGTACTCGCGTAGTCAGAAGGAGCACGCGGAGCATTTGAGAGTTGTGTTGCAGAGATTGAGGGAGGAGAAGCTTTATGCAAAATTATCTAAGTGTGAGTTTTGGCTCAGTTCAGTGGCTTTCTTAGGGCACGTGGTGTCCAGTGAGGGTATTCAGGTTGATCCGAAGAAGATAGAGGTGGTTCAGAGTTGTCCCAGACCGTTCTCAACCATAGAATTCGCAGCTTTCTTGGTTTGGTAGGCTATTATCGCCGGTTTGTTCAGGGATTTTCATCTATCGCATCACTCTTAACCAAGTTGACTCAGAAGGGTGCTTCATTTGTATGGTTGGATGAGTGTGAGGAGAGCTTTCAGAAGATCAAGATTTCTTTAACCACAACTCTAGTGTTAGTTTTGCCATCAGCTTCAGGTTCATATATCGTGTATTGTGATACTTCGAGAGTTGGTATTGGGTGTGTATTGATGCAGGAGGGTAGAGTTATTGGTTATGCTTCTCGTCAGTTGAAGCCCCATGAGAAGAACTACCCCGTTCATGATTTGGAGTTGGCTGCCATAGTTCACGCGTTGAAGATTTGGAGGCATTATCGGTATGGTGTGTCTTGTAAGGTGTTTACGGATCATCGTAGCCTCCATCACTTGTTCAAGCAGAAGGATCTCAATTTGAGGCAGCGGAGATGGTTGGAGTTGCTAAAGATTTATGATATTACTATATTGTACCATCCGGGGAAGGCCAATGTGGTGGCCGATGCTTTGAGCCAAAAGGCGGTGAGTATGGGGATTTTGGCATGTATTCCAGTCGGGGAAAGACCTCTTGCATTTGATGTTCAGTCCCTGGCCAATTGGTTTGTGAGGTTGGATATTTTGGAGCCCAGTCATGTTTTGGCTTGTGTGATTTCTTGGTCTTCCTTATATGATCGCATCAGAGAGCGCCAGTATGATGACCCGCATTTGCTTGTCCTTAAGGATAGAGTTCAGCATGATAATGCCAGAGATGTGACTATTGGTGATGATAGGGTGTTGAGGATGTAGGGCCGGATATGTGTGCCCAATATAAATGGGCTTCGGGAGTTGATTCTGGAGAAGGCCCATAGCTCGCAGTATTCCATTAATCTGGGTGCCGCAAAGATGTATCAGGATTTGAGACAACATTATTGGTGGAGGAGAATAAAGAAGGACATTGTGGGATTTGTAGCTCGGTGTCTCAACTGTCAGCAGGTGAAATACGAGCATCAGAGACTGGGTGGCTTGCTTCAGCAGATGGATATTCCAGAGTGGAAGTGGGAGCGAATCACCATGGACTTTGTAGTTGGGCTCCCACGGACTTTAAGGAAATTCGATGATATTTGGGTGATTGTGGATCGGCTAACCAAGTCTGTGCACTTCATTCCTATGTGTACTACCTATTCTTAAGAGTGGTTGGCAGAGATCTATATCCGGGAGATTGTTCGCTTGCGTGGTGTCCCAGTTTCCATCATTTCAGATAGGGGCACTCAGTTCACTTTGCAGTTTTGGAGGTCTATGCAGCGAGAGTTGGGTACTGAGGTTGAGTTGAGCACAACTTTTCACCCTCAGATGGACGGGCAGTCCGAGCGCACTATTCAAATACTGGAGGACATGTTGCGTGCTTGTGTCATTGATTTCGGAGGGTCATGGGATCAATTTATACCGCTTGCAGAGTTTGCTTATAACAACAGCTACCAGTCGAGTATTCAGATGGGTCCATATGAGGCTTTGTATGGGAGGCGGTGTAGATCTCTAGTTGGTTGGTTTGAGCTGTGTGAGGCTAGGCTATTGGGGACAGACTTGGTGTAGGATGCTTTGGAAAAGGTGAAGGTAATTCAGGAGCGGCTTCTTACAGCATAGTCGAGACAAAAGAGTTATGCTGATAAGAAGGTTCGAGATGTGTCCTACATGGTTTGTGAGAAGGTTTTGTTGAAGGTTTCGCCCATGAAGGGTGTTATGAGATTTTGGAAGATGGGTAAATTGAGTCCTCGGTTAGTTGGGCCTTTTGAGGTGCTTCGGAGGATTGGGGAGGTGGCTTATGAGCTTGCTTTGACACCCAGCTTGTCGAGTGTGCATCCGGTATTTCATGTTTCTATGCTCCAGAAGTATATTGGGGATCGTTCATGTTCTGGATTTCAGCACGGTGCAGTTAGATGGTGATTTTGACTTATGATGTGGATCCAATAACTATTTTGGAGCGACAGGTTTGAAAGTTTAGATCAAAGGATATATCTTCAGTGAAAGTGAAGTGGAGAGGTCAGCCCGTAGAGGAGGCTACCTGGGAGACCAAGCGGGAGATGCGGATTAGATAACCTCACCTGTTTGAGGCTTTAGGTATGTTTCTCGACTCGTTCGAGGATTTAAGAGGGGGAGGATGTAATGACTCGGCCGGTCATTTCATGAGTTACCACTCTATTTCCCCCATTACTGCTTCTTATTGCTTTGTTTGTCGGTTCTATGTGTGATCGGGTTGGTTGGCTCGGGTTCGGAAAGGTTTTGGTAAGGTTTGAGACACCTAGTCTCTTTTGAGGAAGCTTAAGTTGGAAAAGTCAACTGGATATTGACTTATATGTTAGGGGGTTCGGATGTGAATTCCAATGGTTCGGATAGCTTCAGGAGGTGATTTGAGACTTAGGAGCGTGATCGGAAAGCGTTTTGGAGGTCCAGAGTAGATTTGGGCTTGAATTGGTGAAATTGGAATTTTGGTGTTTTTCGGTTGATAGGTGAGATTTTGATATAGGAGTCGGAATGGAATTCCAGGAGTTGCAGTAGTTCCGTTGTGTCATTTAGGATGTGTGTGAAAAATTTCAGGTCATTTAGACGTAGCTTGGTAGACTTTTTGATCAAAAGCGAAATTCGGAAGATATTGAAATCTTAGGCTTGATTTCGATGTGATTTGTTTGATTCGATGTTGTTTGAGATATTTTGAAGATTGGTACAAGTTTGGGTAGTGGTATATGATGTGTTGGTGCTTTTCGTTGAGGTTCTGGGGGCCTCGGGGTGATTTCAGATGGTTGGCGAAAGTTTGGAAGTTGGTTTTGGCAGCTGAAGATGTTCCATTGCTGTCATAACCACACTTACAGCTAGGGAACCGCAGGTGCGGTCTCGCAGAAGCGAAAAAGGAGCCACAGATGCGGCCAAGTGGAAGGTTTGTTGGAACTGCATAAGCGATCAAGAGGGCGCATCTGCGGTGGCATAGGTGCGATATTTTAACCGCAGATGCGGAAGTGGTCAAGTAAGTGGAAACCGCAGGTGCGGTAGTCTAGACCGCAGAAGCGGTAAAAGGGCCGCAGGTGCGAAAAGCCTGGGCCAGAAGGTAAAAATTATTTCCTTCGCGAATTTTTGGGTTATTCCACCATTTCTATGTCGGTTTTGGAGCTTTTTGGGAGATTTTGAAGAGGCAATTCAAGGGAGCTTCATTGAGGTAAGATTGTTGAACCTAAAACTCATTTCTATGGTATTATTTTACGGATTAGAGCTGTAATTATGAAAATTAAGGGTTAAAATTGGGGAAACTAGGGCTGGTATTGGAGACCTTAACTTGAGGATTTGAGGGGCCATTTATGGTCGGGATTTGGGCCTTTTTGATATGTATGAACTCGTAGGGGAGATAAGGAATCTATTGATGTAAAATTTATCGAATTTCGAGACGTGGGCCCAGGGGTCGGGTTTTGGTTAATTTTGGGATTTATGCTGTAAATTGATTATTTTCTCATGGGCTTCATTCCATTAGCATATTTTGACCTCGTGATTCTGATTTTGGATAGATTCGACGCGAGTAGAGGCTGATTTGAGGGGCAAAGGCGCCGCGAGCTAGAGTTTGGACCGGATTGAGGTGAGTAATGATTGTAAATGCTGTCCTGAGGGTATGAAACCCCGGATTTCACATCGTTGTGTTATATTGAGGTGACGCACACGCTAGATGTCGAGCGTAGGATCGTGCACCGTTAGGGATTGTGACTTAGTGTATCCTGAATGACTGTTTTACCACGTATTTGATTGAAAACTATTTGCTATCACCATATTTTGGGTTGAATGCCATATTTGTGCCCCGTACCAACTATTTGGACCCTTAAGGGATTTTTACTGATATTTTCTCATTGTTTTGACTTTATACTTGTACTCAGTCATGCTATATTCTACTGTTTTTATAACTCAACCATATTTACTCTATTTTAACACATTAAATGATATTCTAAATGATAATTTGAGCTGAGCATTCATGTATTACTGTTGCCCGGGTGGCTTATGAGATTTTGACTGAGTAAGGCTGAGGGCCTGTGTTGTGAGGATACACTGATTTATGATTATGAGGCCGAGGGCCTGAGATTGTACGCCACGAGGTGGCTTATTGATATGAGGCCGAGAGCCTACTGATTATGCCATGAGATAGCTTGATATTGCGCTTGGGCCGTAAGGGGCCCCTCCCGTAGTCTGTACACCCCTAGTGAGTGCGGGTACCATTGTGATATAAGATATAGCCTGAGGGGCTGGTGTTGTTCCATGATATTGCCCGAGGGTCTGTTGACATTGTGCCCGAGGGCAGATTTTATGTGTTTATCTATTCTAACTGCTTTTCGTTTAATTGTTTAACTGTTAAAAGGTGTTTTAAAGAAGCTTCTTCTAAACTAATGTGTCTTTATATGTTTTCACTATTTCATTGCTTTTACTGGTTTTATACTGCTTCTTTTATAGCATGTTGATGTGCTTTTACGTAATTTCTTATCGCTCAGTCTTCATTTATTATTATTACTCACTGAATTTGAGTACTCACTTTACTCCCTGCACCCCGTGTACAGATTCACGCGCTTCAGGTCCTGCTTGCGAGGGTTGAGAGCTTCCAGCAGACTTTAGAGTACACTAGGTAGCTGCTCGGCGTTCGCAGTCCAGTGTCTCTCCCTCTTATCATTATTTATTTCCCTTGTCCTAGTTATGTAATCGTTTGTGTAGACTCTTTCAGACTTGTAGTTTATGATAGATGCTCATGACTGGTAACACCCCGATGTCAGGCTATGTCTATTCCATAAATTGTCTTATTCTCTTTTACTTTGGTATTATTATTATTATGTTAACGACTTTATTTTGTATTATTTTAACTACTTAAAATGAATTGGGTATGTGTCAGCTGACCTTGTCGTCACGAGAGACGTCATCACGATCGGGTCCGTGTTTAGGGTCGTGACATTTTAGTATTGAGCTCATTATATTTTTAAAGTTATGGATTCATATATATTATTTTTGCAATTTTAACGAATTTTTATATATAAATTTTTTAGTTTGCGTCGATTCAATTGAACCCATTGTTATCACACTACCTACGCCAATGTCGAAGATAGCATTATGGTAAGGGGTGCTCGATCAGCATAATGGTAAAAAATTTACTCTCACTTTTTAAATTGTGTTATTTTGATAATATTCTATTTTTTGTTCTTGTTGTATGAGACTTGGATAAAATTTGGTACTTTATATTATGTTTAAGAATGGTATATTAATTTGTAGACCATAAAGCGGTATTTCTTTCGTTCACCGATTGTAAAGACTAATTGAATAAGTGCAATTAAAGTTTCAATTCGATAATCTTAACCCTAAATGTCGAAGGGTGAAACCTTCGGTGTTGTAATCCTGGCACCACATTCCGAGAAGGTTTGAAAGGTGAGATCATTGCTTGAATTTATTAGTATACAACTTTTGATTTGACTCTATCCTCCGGATTTTATTCAAATCATATTCTGCGTTTAAGAGTGTAAATCCTTTTATACACTTTAGTTTAATATTTTGTACAGAATATTATATATTTTATGGTTAGAAGCTTATTAATTGTGCTTGGGTTTTGAATGACATAATATGTCAAGATAAGTTTTACTATTTTGTGTATGTTGAAAAATAACTGACAATATTAACCAAGAATCAAGGAAATTAGAAATAACTTATCGTATTAAACGCGCCGTTATAGCAAGCCATTGCCTTGAAAGCGATTACAGTCTGATTAAGGTACAAAGCGTCAAGACCGACCACTCTTAAAGTTCCACAACACACAAAAAAAAACTTTTATTTTGTTCTCCGTTATTAATGTATCTTAAATCTTGAGAAATTACTTCGATAAACATGAATTATTGAGGCTTAACAAAAGTATATTATTATGTGTGTGTATATATATTCTCATAAATTAACTTTGTTGCTCCTTCATATATATAATTGACTAAACCCTTAAGAATTATTATACGACGTGCAACGTACATTTATTAAAATTAGTATATATTTTATAAAAGCACAAATATTTTAGATTAAATGTTGAATGATAAAAATATCCGTAAACCGTTGATCGACTTTTACACCTTAAAATATTTATAGAATTTAGGGATATAATTGTAAAATCAATCAAGGATAAAAGGGGAGAAATATTAAACGAAGTGATTTCCCGTAATAATTCTATTTCTAAGTATGTTTTCATATATCACAACTTTTTCTCTTTGAACGACTTGCACATGAAGTATATCTCTTTCGTACCTGTTACTGTATGCTATGGGTTAACAAAAAACAAATGGACAAAAGGAGAAAAAGTAGTGTTTATCCTAAAAATTGAATAACAATTAAATTTATAATGTGGTTTTAAGGATACATGATTTCACCTAATACCAATTGATGAATATGAAGATTAGTAATAGAAATTAACAATAAGATAACCAAATCAGTGTTTGACTGAAATTCAGCCCTCGAGCTTGAATACCCTCGAACTAATTGGTGCAAGAACAGTTAATAATTTAACTAGCTGATGAACGAGAATATAAACGAAAGAGAAAGTGTTATATTGCTTCGATATCTGTGAACCAAGTGTCTTACAAATGATTGGAACTCCTATTTATATAGTAGATGAATTGTAAGTATGGTATAATTCTAATTATAGAAGGAAATCCTACGATTATCTAATTAACTGTCCTTGATTTGATCCGTTCCGAGATTTCCGCCATGATCTTCGAGCAGTCACGAATATCTCGCCTTTATATTATTATGCTACCTTCGGTCTCGCTCGATGTCTATCTCATTTGATCTCAATCACCACCGGCCTCGATCTTGATAGATACCCCGAATCTCGAACTCGGTACTTTGTCCTCGTGCCTCAGTCCGATCTATTACGGTATCGATCTTCGATCCTCACACTGGTCTTGATAAATTACTAAAATTGGGTGGGCCCGATTTTATACATATACAGATAGTCCCCTCGTTTTTAGAGTGTAACGACAAGAAACGAATTGAGCCTTCGATCCTTGACCTATGATGACGTCATTCCCATAACGTAAGCGGTAGATGTGATTGAAATATCCCATAGGTGCAGTTCCCAAGGCATTAAATGTGTGCCAGTTGATGGTCGGCCACTAGTGGTTTTTAATCGTTACCATGAAATCCATAAATAGACCTTTTTCTCATTGATTCAAACTTTACTTTCAATTTCTTCTAATCTCCAACGCTTTTTACATCTTTCAAGTTTTTCCGTTCTGCAAAATCTTCCGATTTTGTGGTCAACCTTCTCAAAACACCAAGTCTTATTTTCTTCTTCTTTCTTCAAACTCAAACAAAAAATGGCGAAAACGTCAAAATTTGTGCCGTAGAAAGAAAAAGCTTCTTCGTCTAAGACGGCCGGTGAGCAACCAACGGCGGAGCCACTCCATGAAGAATTCTTTCCTATGTTGTGTGTCCTTGACACCGATTTCAAAGTTGAAAAGACCTCCTCAATTCCTGGCCGATGTGAGCCAATGTCAAGGTACATATGCACAATCACCAATGGCCTTTTAAAGCAAGTTAAAAAGGATTGCAATTGGATAGACAAAAACGTGGTGGTGCCCGAGCCCGAAGAGTCAATCACTACGCATGTGAAGGGGTTTCTGTGTGTTTAGACCTACCCTTTCACAATGGGTCCTCTAGATCTAATTATCGTGGACTTCTACAAGAAGTACGAGGTCACCCTCGGCCAAATTCATCCTTCTTTTTGGAGGATAGTAATACTGCTCCGCTTCTTTGTGGGTCAGGTCGACGGGCTTCCCTTTACCATTGACCATCTCATACGCTTATACAGCCCCCGATTTTATCGAGGGAGGCTCATAAAGCTTCAACGTTGGTCCTCTAAGTCTGTTTTCACAAGCATGGATAAGGACAAGGACCATGATTGGGTGGGACGATTTGTTCGAGTAAAGATCTCGGACCTGTTCCAGACCAAAAGCATGCCATTTCTAGAGAAATGGAACATGAAACACGAGTATAATTCTATTTTTTAACTCCTGCTTATTATCTTCGTTTTTTCTTCCTTCCTTACTGGCGTTTCATTTGGTGCAGTCGTTGCCTGGATGTCGTGTGCAACTCCCCATCTTGAGAACTGGTTTAGGATCCTAGTATTGACATCGAAACATGTTGAACACGCATGGCGTGAGTTGTCGAAGGGTCGATGGGATTCCCGAAACCACAGTAAGTTTTTGCTTGTCTCTACAACTATTATCATTATCCGTATTTTCTCTCGATTTTACTTGTCTTTCTTTTGCAAGTATCTTGAAGGATGTGCCGATGAGGCCCCCATCAGGTGATGAAGAAAATCTTCCGCAGCCGTCTGTTCGAAAACAGAAAAAAGAGCGGAAAAGGAAGGACATTTTGATATCCACGATGTTGGACGAGAAAAAGCCCAAATAGAGGCAGTCCCGTAGGGGGAATGTCATCCCTTTGACTATGGACTCAGTCCTCAGGCTACGAGAGGAGCCCGAAGAGGGTGAGCAAGAAGAAGAAGATGAAGATGATTCTGGGCTGATAGCCCATGCATGAACTAGCACCGGGGCTCGAAAAGCTTTGGAACAAGTGGAGATTGATGCTAATCGGCCTGGGCTTGATGATGTCGGGAAGGAGACTTCGAACCAAGTCCTCGAGCCGAAAGGAATCAAAGGTGGTCCCGTAGGAGGAATGAGCTCGAGGCTCCCCAAGATGGAGGTAGATCCTCAAGATATCCTCGGGGGCAATAGAAATTGGGATTCCTCCTTGTTTTCTTCAGTCTCCGATTCTTTAATACACGACCCTCAAGACGTGGAAACTTGTCATGGGGAAGAAACTCATAGAGAGGAAGATCTCTTCCATGGTTTATTTACCGGGATAGAAGACGTCACTGGTTTTTTGAGGTTTCGAGAAAAAGATCGGGTGAGGATTCCTTGAGTTTCAATCTGACTGATCAATTTCTGGCTCCCACTATTGATCCTGCACGAAAACGAATTATCGTGATCTCGGTCCCGGAAGATGCTTGTGTTCTTGGTTCCCCAATAGGGGTTTCCAGCTACCTCCAAGGTTTGGTCACAGAGGAGGATAGAGCTTAGATGAACATGGTAGGAGCACCTTGTCCTTTCAATGAAGCCCAACAAGCTTTAAACTGGGTAATCTCTGATTCTTCTATCCATTTTTGTACTTGGGTTTTTCTCCCTTAGTATAATTTTTCCCTTCTATGCTTACAGGCTTCAGTACTTCATCACGAAGCTTTCCTCCGATTCTGAGGGGAACTAGGCCTTTATAAGGCTGATATCCAGGGGATTACCGATGAGAAGAATGCCTTTAAACTTTCCAGTGGGCAAGAAGAAGAAGAAATCAAGGTCCTCTGAGTTGAACTGGCTACGACTCAGAAAGAACAGAGTGAACTGACCGAGCAGGTAAATAAAGTCTTAAAAGCTCACCGCCTCAGTTTGGGACTAGTGGCTAACAATTCTATCTCATAAGTCCAGCAACTACACGAAATGATTAGGTAACTCCATGGAGAGGTAGATATGGTGAAGGCGGAAACCATAGCATGGAAGAAAAATATGTACCGTCTTTCCTCAAAGAAATAGATTGTTTGAGCTCAGTTATCCTCGACTGAAAGCCAGTCCCAAGGTATGAAAGATAAAAACTTGGCACAAGCAAAGAAAATTGAGAAGCTCCATGCCCGACTGGTCACGGAACTTGTAGTGGCGAAATCCGAAGTTGAAACATCTACGGCCAATGCTAAGGCAATCGTGGCCGTCTACTGATCCGACGCCAAAGCCGCTCAAGTTCGAGCAAAGGAATTTGCTGATACTACTCAGACTCGAGCATACTGGGTCGCCGAACTTGCCAAGTGCCAGTCTCGAAGGGAAACTCTCGAGGAGATCCATGATCGTGGCTTTGATCTCGTTACCGAGATCAAAAATGCAAAAAAGCTTGAAGGTGAAGCTAAAACATTGGTCTCTTCTGATAATGATGTTTCATGACCCCAAAACTGACCCGGTCGTGATGGAGCCTATTGTGAAACTAGGCCAGCCAACTCATTTCCAAAAAATCCATATTTCATTTAAAACATAAGTAAAACCATGTTTCAACTGAAATCCAATGAAAGATATAAAGTAAAAATCAAACGAAGCAAAAGATTACAAGCTCGACCTCGGGTGCCACTAAGTCATAAGCAAAATACTGCAACTGCTCAAAATAAAACAAGACTAACATAGTCTGATAATAGCCAACAAATACACTAAGAGGAAGATAAGGAAGGAGAAAGGCGGGACTGCGATCACTAGGAAGCTACTTCGCTATCTCCAATGAAAGCCCATGACTGAAATAATCAGTAACCGCTATCGTGGCCTGAGATTCCTGGATCTACACACAAGGTGCAGGGGGTAACGTGAGTAAACCAACTCAATAATTAACAAGTCCAAACAATAGACTAAGAGGTAGTAACGAACTAAACCTCCTTAAAGATAACATAAACAACGTATAGAAACGTAGGCATGCTTTCAGCTAAATAGACAGTTCAAAACAGAGAATAGAGCAGATATGAACATGGTAAAGAAATGAGACTCTGCTACATCTATATGCCAGTGCACATGCTATATGGAATGCACCATACTGAGTGCCTCATGTGCCCACAATCTCAAATACTCGTCCACCCAGTACTGTATATGGATCATACGGCCCAGGGAAGATCCATCCCGGAATATATACATATCTGACAGAAGTCACTCAGTACTGAGGAAGGCCAATCTAGCCTGTGGAGAAGATCCATCTACAGATAGTAACAATCATAACAACCTCACAACCACTCGGTACTGTATATGGCACATAAGGCCTAGGGAAGATCCATCCCAGAAGATATACACATCACAGACCATCGGTCTCTAGTACCGAGGAACACGCCAACCAGCCTCATGGAGAAGATCTATATCCATAGCAAGGGAAGATCCATTCCTGAATATAATCAACTATGCTAACTAGGGGTGTGTTACAGACTCCGGAGGGGCTCTTACAGCCCAAGTGCTATTATAAACATCAACATAATCACTGCAGCGTGCAGCCCCATCCTATAATTATCACTCACAATTAGGCTGTCGGGCTCACTCAGTCATCACTCTCAAGTCTTACACATACGGGCTCACAATATCATGAAACTAGCCCGAAACAATGATATGATGTACCAAATAATAATAACTGAGACTAAGACATGATATGATATGCATGAGCAAGACTGAGTGCAGAATATCAATAAATTTAATGAGATGACAACAAGAAATGATAACTCGGATCTCAACAGTATCAGCGTGAAGCCCTAACAGGAAATCTAGCATGTTTTTACAACACATTTACTTAATCACATGATAGAAACATGGATATCAACAAGAAAGAGTTACTAAACGGTGCCATGGAATGAGATAGGCCATAATTCTCACGGTGCACGTCCACACGCCCATCACTTGGCATTTGTGTCACATCAATAGTAATCATAAAACACATAGTTCGGGGTTTCGAATCCTCAGAACCAAGTTTGGAAGCGTTACTTACCTCAAGCAAAGCCAAACTCTAGCCGCGATGCCCTTGCATCTCGATTCGACCTCCAAATGCCCCGAATCTAACCAAAATCAGTATATTATCATCAATATACGCTAAAGGAATGAAACCCATATGAAAATTATCAAATTAACTCAAAAATCATGAAATTGGCCACACCCGACCTGTAAGGCCCCGTGAAATTTTACTCCAAAACCCAAAATCTCATAGTGCCAAGTCAGGGATATGTGTTAGAAATTGTGTTCAGACCTTTTTGGATTGGTCTGTGCATGGAAAAGTTATTTTCAGAAAAATACATTTTTGCAATCAATTATGCGGTCGAATTATAGCTATGCGGACCGCATAGTTGCAGCAGAGTCAGACAAAGTGCTGGTTAATTTTGAGGTCAACTATGCGGCCAATTATGCGATCGCATAATTGACATTCGGGCCGCCTAGTCATCACATAATCTCCTTGGAATTTTGGCGAGGGGTAGTTTTGCGGTGCATTATGCAACCACAGAACGGGTATGCGGACCGCATTCTTGTCGCATACCTGGGCAGTTTGTTCAGGTTTTGGGGGCCATTTTTGCGGTCCCTTTTGCGAGACGCATGTCAGTTATGCGATCGCAGATTGTGTCGGGGCTCCTATTTTCTAACTTTTAAAACCCGGCCCTATTCCATTAAAACACCCCATTAGACCCTTTTATGCTATTTTTCTACTACATCTAAGGTGAGAGAATGTGCTATAGAGAGAGAGTGATCTTCATTAAGTCCCCATTCAAACCTTACCTAAACCCTTAAAGATTATCAAGTAAAGCTACTAGGCCTTTACTCCAAGAGGTAAGAACTTGAGTCCTAACCTTTGATTTCGAAATTCATACTAGAATAGGTAATTAACAAGTGGGTTCATGGGGTATAAGGATTGATTGTCTTGCATGCATAAATGATAATAGGGTATGGGGAGATTGTGAGTTAAAAAGATAGCAATTTAAGTGTAAGATGTAAAAAAATCTCTCACAAAAGGGTCCAAAAATTACAATGCACACTTAGTGCATGATAATATACTGAAATGAGCTAGAATCTTAATCCTGTCTCTAATTCTTGGTTCAATTTAAAATTCTCATAAAATAGATCGAAGTTGCTTGAAAGTTACGGAATTATTGTAAGGATTTAAGGAAAGCTCTATTGAGGTATGTATGGATAAAACCCCCTCTCCTTAGAAATTGAGCTTCCATGGTGTCCGTGCAAATGTCGTAGGTCTGGAATTTGATTGATGTAGTACTTGTTATATCAAATGAATTAGTGTGGTGAGAATACATGTGGAAGGTGCATTTCCATGTGTTTATTGTGCTATTCTTTGTAAAATTGAGGGTGTGTGAAGAACATGAACTATGTGCTAAAATGCCTAAATTTCAAGTCAAGGTTACATTGTGATTATTATGCCGAACTAGGTGAATTCCTCTTTATGCTTACAACTTGAATTGCTCTTGTATGTGCCTATGATCTTAAATGGCAAGGTTAATGTTGAAAATGGGAATAATAAGAAATATGAGTTATGGAATGTGGCCTAGTGCCAAGTATTGATGTGGTAATTGTGGCCCCAAGTGCCGATGAACTAATGTATGTGAAACCAAAAAGTGAAGTGAGATGATTAATGGAAAAAGGTGTAACGTCTTGGTAAGATGGCCTAGCCAATCGGGCCGTGATTGGACACCATGCTACTCACATGGTGGTATTGTGTTGATGATTGAAACTGGAAAGTGAGAATGAAATAGTGATTGAGGTATATGTCTCAAATGAGGCAGCTTAGCCGATCGGGCCGTGATCGGATTCCGCTCAAGAAAGCGGTGGTATTATAAATGATGATGAATAGTATTAAAGGCCCCAACCTAAAGCTACGGAATTTTTGTGAAAGTTTTATGATTCTTTTATTTGATGATGTGGTGGTCGTTTAAAGCCTTTGATTGTTCCTTGTAATTTCTTTGTTCTTTCTAATGAGATGGTGTTTAGTTATACATATTAGTATTATTCCATGGTACTAACGTCCATTTTGCTAGGGCGCTACATTTTTGAATGAATGTAGGTGGCGCTATAGTGGGTAGTGCCGATCGTGCAGAGCAGAGTATCCTCCTCTCAAAGTCTTGGTGAGCGCTTTTTCCTTCAAGGGGTGATGTTGTACATCATTTGATGTAAATTTCCACTTTTGAGGTATAGTCGGGGCCTTGTTGCCGGCATTATCATAACTATCTTTTGTACCCTTAGAGGCTCCGTAGACGTTTCTGCGGGTTATGTTCGGGTTGGATGGGTCACTAGATCATTTTGTAATTGTAAACTCTTGTTTCCTCTAAACTGTAATTGCATAATGTTTTGGGAAAATGACCACAGGTTTAAGGTTTGTGATATAAAATGAACTAACAATATTGAATGTACGATCTCCCTTATTGTTAAAATAAACAAAAACATGGTTCCCTTAATCATATTGAGTTGGGTAGAAAGTGTTTAAAAAGGCTTGCTCAGTTGAGTTCACTCGATTGAGCGTCGGTCACGCCTCCTGAGGTTGGGGCATGAGAAACTTGGTATCAAAGCCTAAGGTTTGAAAGTGTCTTAGGATGTCTGGGAGACGTGTGTAGTTGAGTCCTTCTTATCGGTGTGTAGTCGACCACATCTATAAGTTGGAGGCTACTTGGGAATTTAGGAATAACACCCTTCTTTGATATTCTGGATCGTGCGGCAATTGTGAAACCATTCCTCTTCTAACTAGTGCACTCCTTCAATTTTCAGTACATGGCACCTAAGAAGAAAGCGAGAATTAGTCAAGAAGCCAATGCCACCTCAGGAGTGGCTGATGATTCACTACTTGATACTGCGGGTGAGGATAATCGCCCTACTATCACACTGCCTGATTCTTCTACTCCAGAGCAGATTACCTTAGTTCCTACATCTATGGAGGGTACCACCATCCCTCCCGCCTGTATTCTTGTCCCGCATCCAGCCCCAACTTTCGGTTTCGGTATTTCTGATGGTGATCTTAGGGGAGCTATCCAGATGTTGACCCAGCTAGTGGCCTCTCAGGCCCAGAGGTCAAATGCCGCACCCAGTTCATCTATCCAGCAAGGGAATTCCACAAGTTCTATGGTAAACAAATTTCTTCAGCTAGACCCTCTAGTGTTTACGGGTGCCAATTCAAAGGAGGACCCCCATGATTTTATTGATGAGATGCACAAGACCCTCAGGGTTATGTGTGCAACTGAGATAGAGGGAGTAGAGTTGGCCGCCTACCGTCTGAAAGGGATGGCCTACTCGTGGTTTGAGTTGTGGGAAGATTCCCGTGAGGAGGGGAGCCATCCGGTAAGGTAGAGCGAGTTTGCCGATGCTTTTGTAGATCATTTCCTACCTGCTGAGACAAGGGCAGCTCGTGCAGTAGAGTTTGAGAATCTAAAGCAAGGTAGTAGAAGTGTGTGGGAGTACCACATGGAGTTTGCCCGCCTGTCCAAATATGCTATTCACATGTTGCCCATAATGGAGGCCAGGGTGCGGCGATTTGTTCAGGGCCTTAATCCTTTGACTATTAATGAAGCTTCTATAGCTGCCTTGGATTCTGACATGAATTATGGGAAGATGGTGGCATTTGCTCAGGCCACAGAGAACCGTAAACTAAAGAACAGGATGGTGAGAGAGAGGGTAACAGAAAGGCCCGGTCTACGGGCAACATGGGTGAGTCACTAGGTGAGGGAAGATCAGCTTTTCGGGGAGGATCATCAGGGTTGTCCCAGTCGGTCGCACAGTCTTCAGCCTATTGTCGCACCTCCTTTTAACACACCCCGAGAAGTATATAAGGGAGTTTTCCAATTTAAGTGACATTATTCGATATGAGATTATTTATTTATTTTTCAGAGTTACCACTTGGAATATTTTAATTGGTGTCCCAAGTAACCGGTTTATTTAAATCCCAAATCGAGAAAATTTCGACTTTCCTTTTGAAGTCTGCGAACCAAAAATTCTAAGTAAGGAATTCTGTTAACCCGGGAGAAGGTGTGAGGCATTCCCGGGTTCCGTGGTTCTAGCACGGTCACTTAGCAATTTATACTTGGCTTAAATTGTCTGACTACTCATTTTTAGGACCTATGTGCATTTATTTTTTTTTACCACTTTTAAATCACTTGATTATTCGTAATTAAAGAATTGAGTTACGCGTACGTATACTCTTTTCCTTTGGCGCGTCAAAAGTCATGTCACGCGAACGTGTCCACGATTAATAACACTTTGTTTATTTTATTAAGAAAACGTTTGGTTGAAGTTGCGCGAACGCATCCCTCAAGTCATTTTTAGAAATAAATTTGCAATTATGTTACGCGAAAGTATACATAATCGCAATACTAATCTAAATCGAGCCTAAAGCAAACTACGAGTATTTGATATTTGTTAGATCTAAATTATAAAACTAATACAAGGGTCATGTATTTTGGGATTTTAATTGGCACGGCACACCTCGATTCCAATTTTAGAGGGAAAGCCCCAAAACTAAACTTTGAGGGCCATCAATTAAAAGATTTTTTTATATGTGGCACATCCCAATTTATTTGATCTAAATTTGTGAGGGCCATAGGTTATAGATTTAAAATGTGGCACACCTCAAGTTATTGGGCTTTTGGGTCTATGGTATATTCACCTTTTCTCTAGGTTAAAGACATGCTAATATATATTGACTATATCATGAAATACTACTGGCATAAAAATATAGCAACTTTGGAATGTTATTTTTTTTAAAACAATTACGCCCCTGAAAATGACCAAAAGGAAACCACAGGAAAACTAAAAGAGGTCAAAAGCTAGATAATGATTTTAATTTAATTTCAAACAAGTGCGAAAAATCAAATTTTTTTTAAAAAAAATATTATTAATTTATTCAACATAATCGAGTAAAATACCAGTAACGTCAAAATTATCCTCAGAATAAACACATGAGCCGATACCTAGGAAAAGCAAACAATATACGACAAATAAATCTTCTATTGTTCTTTTGACCATTTCTTGCACCACTACCAACGTTGATCCTAAAGCCAAAATTAATACTTCTACATTTTATATCAAGATATTTCGCGTCAAAAGGGGTACGAATCAGATGGTTGTCCAAACAAATTAAAAAAAAAATATGAGTGGTCTATCTTTATAAACTTTTCGAAGAACATGTCAAGTTATCTTGTATTTAATGTTGCTAAACCATAATAAACTTTCTTTGCACTTTTTTTTAAAAAAAAATAAAAAATCCCAGCACTGGACAAGATCTGGAAAAATTCAACACGGGATATTATATGGTAGACAAAATACATGTTCCAACTTTGAACAATTAAAGCTACCTATGCTTCAAAAATAGGCAAATGATGCACTGGCTTTTAACCATCTCTCTAACTTCCCATCCCAAGAAAAAGATTAAATTAAATATACAAGCAAATGAAAGAAAGAGAAAGAAGAGCAACAAGGCATTAAGCTAAACAGAGGATTTTTCAAGGTTTCATAATCCTAGGCTTCTTTTGGCCACCATAATTAGATTAATGTTTAAATATAATAACTCAAACCATCTGTTTACTGAAATTAAAACTTAATCCAAGGCAGAGAGAAAAAAAAAATAACGAGACGGGGAGGAACTGAGAGAAAACCTGTTTGAACAAAAAGATCTCGGATATATGAGCAAAACGCAGAAAATAACTATAATTGTAGGATCCGAAATCCGGCGAGTTCCTCTTCCTTTCCTCAACAAATTTTAAAGAAGAAGAAAACTTAAGATGAAGCTTCACAGTAACAGGACAGCAACAAAAGTCGTAGAATCTTCTGGTTTCTTTGGAAATAAAACTTGAACGAAGAACACAAACTTAGACCATTTTTTATTTTTTTTCGTTTTCTGAAGAAAAGCGGACCAAAGCTAGAGAAATAAAAGAAAAAAAGCTCAAGAACCCTAGAAATTTTACTCTACCCTTTTTCTGAAAATATTTTCCTCTCCTTAACAAGAAAAGAACTTACCTTATATATAAACCTCAAAAATATCTCGAAACTTCTGCCTAGAATTCGAAAATCTTCAGATTTATTGAACAATTTCGGGACAAATAGAGGGAGTGGATTGATTCACATCTATCCACGGCTCCTATTCGTCCAACAATTGTCCTTTTGAATCCGAAATCGTGCATTTTGAGAGAATATCGTACTCCTCTGACAAATCCGTTGAGGATGAGGTGACGTGGAGGGGGGGGGGACCAATGAGTGAACTCGCTCAAAACTCATGCGAGTTGAGGCGAGTTCACTGAAGAAGAAGAACAGTAGAGGAGCCGCCTCTGATTTTGGTCTCTAGGGTTAGGGAATTTGGGGGAAAATGTTATAACAAGGTTTTTATATGGAGGGGGAAATGGGCGGATCCAGAGGGAGTTTGGGTCACAAGTCATGGGCTAGGGGTGGTTAATGGTATTTGGGCTGGGGGTTAATTGATTTTGAGGGGACAATTGTGCATGATGGCCCAATTTTGATAATGGCCGAATTTTGGGGTGATTTGCGAGATTAAGAATGGGTCCAATTAACACTCTTGTATTCTTCTTCTTTTATTTTCAATTCTTTTCTTTTCTCTTTTTTTAATTAAAAATCCTAATTAAAAGAAAAATCCTAAATTATCTAAAAATGTGAAATTAGACTAATTAACTAATTATAGAAATTGTAAACATAACTTAAATCTATATTAAAAGTGGAAAATCAATAAATTAAAATTAAAGACAAAAACGTAAAATGAGCTATTTTTTGTGATTTTTTCAAATTTTATAAAACAAATAATTACTGATTAATCCCAAAAAATATAAAAATAAAGCCTAAATGCCATGCGTGATGTTTTTTGGTATTTTTTATAATTTAAATAAACTTAAACATGCACAAAAAATGCAAACAATTAAATAAAATTCTACAAAATTCCTAAAATGGCAAATAATTAACAAAATCTATTTTCTTGGGATTGTATAGGAGTATTTCGTATAGAGCAAAAATCACGTGCTCACAGCTGCCCCTCTTTGCTCGGAGACACGAAGGGTTTTCGGGCAAAGATAAAATGAGCAATTTCGAGGGATTTTTGCCCATTTGAAACTCCATGAGAAGCATTTTTTGAAAAAAAAATCTGACCGAACCTTGCTTCGGAGGTTGCCTACATATCCTTGGCTATAAAGGAATCAGGTCAGTGTAGTTCTGAAAGTTTTGGTAGCTGGGACTACCGAGAAGCTGTGATTTCGTTGTTGTTGCTGCGATTTCTACTTGCGGAACTCCTTATTACACCAAAAATGAAAAATAAAAAACTAAACTAGGTAAGCCTATCAACTACGAGTTACAAGATTCCTATCTATAAATCTCTTGAGGCTTGATCTTGAGTCTTGGATGGTTCTTGCTGTGGACTCCGATCTGAATCTTGATGCTCGTCAGCTGTAGGTACTGGTTCTTTCTTTAGCTTTGGATCAAGGCGGGCCATGCGAAGCTTGTGACTTCAATCATATCTTGGGCAGTCCGCATCTTTCTCCACTTTAACCTTTTGAATCCACTTCTTTTGCTCTTTTCCTTCTTTTCTTTATTCTGGATTGAGACTCATTCTTTTGGTCATCTCCAATACTGTGCCTCGAGGCAAAACCTGCCCAGTCACCCAAAACAAACAAACAAACGAACGAAATTTTCCTGCCCCAGTTTTCAGTGGGAAAATTTCGTGAGTTATTTGCAACCAAAATCTACCTTATTTCTCTATTGAAAGCAATAAAATAAGGATTGTGTATTTAAGAGGAACGATTAGGGAATGGAGCCTTATATCTAAAAGCTCAACTCAGGGATTGGAGCCCTAATGTTGGCAAAAGGCGACTAGGGAATGGAGGCCCTATGTCTAAAAGTTCAACTCAGGGATTGGAGCCCTAATATTGGCAAAAGGAGACTAGGGAATGGAGGCCCTATGTCTAAAAGCTCAACACAGGGATTGGAGCTCTAATGTTGGCAAAAGGGGACTAGGGAATGGAGGCCCTATGTCTAAAAACTCAACTCAGGGATTGGAGCCCTAATGTTGGCAAAAGACGACTAGGGAATGGATGCCCTATGTCTAAAAGCTCAACTCAGGGATTGGAGCCCTAATGTTGGCAAAAGGGTACTAGGAAATGGAGGCCCTATGTCTAAAAACTCAACTCAGGGATTGGAGCCCTAATGTTGGCAAAAGGGGACTAGGGAATGGAGGCCCTATGTCTAAAAACTCAACTCAGGGATTGGAGCCCTAATGTTGGCAAAAGGCGACTAGGGAATGGAGGCCCTATGTCTAAAAGCTCAACTCAGGGATTGGAGCCCTAATGTTGGCAAAAGGAGACTAGGGAATGGAGGCCTTATGTCTAAAAGCTCAACTCAGGGTTGGACCCCTAATGTTGGCAAAAGAGTAACAAATTGAGGTTGGGAATCTTAGCTATCATTTTGTTTGGATTTCTTTTTTTTTCTTTTCTTTCCCATTTCATTTTATTTCAATAAGATGCAGGAAAGAATTTTGGAGAAAAACTTCCCTTTTGGGTTGATTGTTACTGCGAAGCTGTTTCTAGCTCTTGCGCGGCTTTTCTTCGGCTGCACCTGCTTTTGCACAGTTGCCCTGGGTTGCACCTATTTCAATCTTTTCGAACAAAGAACAATTGTTAGTTTTGAAACGGTGGTTGGTTTTGTGGCCTTCATCGTTTTTGATCACTTGATCTTGGCTCAACTCTTTTGGTTGGAACCTCTGCTGCTTGCTGGCTTTTCTGAAGATTGATCTCTATCCTAAAACCGAGGAGCTCAACTTTTTTTCAAAATTTCTCATGACGGCTCATAGGCTTTGGCCCTTTTCATTTTATTCTGCCTCTAGGGGCTTTGACTTGGGATTTCTTTTCATTTTCAATAAATTCTGATTTCAAAGCATCAGTTATCACGGCCAGTCAGGATCGACTTGATGCACCCGCTGAGGCTGGGTACTTTTATTTGGACTTGGCTTTTGTTAAGCAGAACCCTGTAAAACCAATCTTGCCACCTTTTCTTTGTATTAGTTTCGGAACAGAGTTAGACCGAAAGGGATTCAAGAAAAGGTAAACAAAAGACAAGAAAAATGAATTTGAAGGAGAAGTGTCCCTTTCGGGGAGGAAAGACAGAGTTATCTGGGGTGCATGCATGCTTCAAAGAGACATGACATGCTTCTTGGACTAGACAACCGATCCGCACAACTATCCGACTTCTCATAAACCCATTGCGCCCCATGTTTCAAAATCGAGAAAACTTGCCAGGATTCTTTCAATACTAATGGTGGTGAGGGGTTTCTTCTCTTCGATCAACGGCGCCCTTTGCGGGTTTTCGCCAATCGACCTCTCTCATTTCTCTTCTTACCATCGCTTGATAGTGCTCTTTACGAGTTTTCACTAAACATTCTCTCTCATTTTCAATTTCTCTGCTCACCGTCGCCTTATGGTGCCCCTAGGTTTTCACCGACAAGACTCTCTTATTTTATTTCTATAATTTTAATTGTATCAGATCCAAACAGTCATGTTTTCTAATTCCGGCGCCTTTGCTGATTGATCAGAAGGACTTGAACAAGGTTTGGGCAAAAAGAATCCGGGTGAAATTACAACTTTGGAACCATTCAGGTAGGCTCATTGTCGAACCATTATAACATCTACCCCAGTTTCTCTTTTGGGGAAAATTGGATTTTTGTTTTGGTGTGACTGAACCCCATAGAGAGGCTCCCTACGTGTCCTTTCGGAATCAAGTCGAACGTAGTTCAGGAAAACATTTTGTTTTGTTGTTTTTGCTTCTTTTTTTTAACACTTTACGGTTCCCAAGAGGGTAATCAAAGAAGAGTAACTGGCTCAAATGGATTTGCAAAGGGTGGAGAGTGTTTGGGTAGCGAGAATGAAAGCCTTCATCATCCCAATCGGACAAGGTTGTCAATGCAAAAAAGCTAAACATAATACCTTTTGACTGCATCCGCATTCACAACTGCTTCAGGATCATTCCCTTCGATATCACCCAGATACAACGCCCCTTTCGGCAATATCTTTCTGATGATGTATGGGCCCTTCCAATTAGGAGAAAATTTTCCTTTCGATTCCTGGTGATAGGGAAGGATACACCTTAAAACAAGCTGCTCCACTTCGAAATTTCTAGGCCGCACTTTCTTGTTGTAGGCACGGGCCATTCTTTGTTGGTACAACTGCCCGTGGCAGACCGCGACCATTCGCTTTTCATCGATCAAGGTTAACTGTTCCAGCCGAGTTTTGACCCACCCACTCTCTTCAATTTCTGCTTCAACAATGATCCGGATAGAGGGGATTTCAACCTCTGCGAGTATTACGGCTTCAGTGCCATAAACCAAAAGATACGGGGTGGCTCCAATTGACGTGCGCACAGTAGTACGATATCCCAACAATGCAAACGATAACTTTTCATGCCACTGCTTGGAACTCTGAATCATCTTTCTCAAAATCTTTTTGATGTTTTTGTTTGCTGCTTCGACAGCACCATTGGCTTTGGGCCGATAAGGAGTAGAATTCCAATGCGTTATCTTGAATTGTTCGCATATCTCTCCCATCAAATGACTATTCAAGTTTGCAGCATTGTCTGTGATAATAGTTGCAGGAATGCCAAAACGGCAGATAAGATTGGAGTGCACGAAATCTACCACAGCTTTCTTGGTGACGGATTTGAGAGTGATGGCTTCAACCCACTTCGTGAAGTAGTCAATGGTAACTAGTATTAATCGGTGCCTATTCAAGGCTTTCGGCTCGATTGGCCCGATGACATTCATACCCCAAGCAATAAATGGCCAAGGTGCTGATATGGGATGCAGTTCTGTGGGAGGTGCATGAATCAAATCATCGTGCACCTGACACTGATGACACTTTCGGACAAAACTGAAGTAGTCCTTTTCCATGGTTATCCAGTAATAGCCTGCTCGAAAGATTTTATTTGCTAAAACATACCCGTTCATGTGGGGTCCGCATACTGTGGCCTAGTTGTGGCCGGATAATGTTGGCCGGTGGGCGAGATCAGGATTGCCCCAATTCCAACACCTTTTGCGTTTACCGCTCCATAAAAAACATTTTCTAAGCATTGATATCTTCGGATATTGCCTCAACCGAGTTTACCTCTTCATCTGGGAAGTAAGTATTCAAAGGCTGGTATTCATCATTGACCGGATTTTCAGCCAAATGGTCTGTAACGCCTGGGCTTTCATTGCCGTGCGAGTGACATATACTATGTCGAATTCCGTAAGCAGGATCTGCCACTTTTCTAGCCTCCTAGTGGGCATCGGCTTCTAGAATATGTATTTTAAAGGATCCAACCTGGTTATGAGGTAAGTGGTGTAGGCTTGCAAGTAATGCCTCAGCTTCTGAGCGACCCAAGTCAAAGCGCAGCGGGTCCTTTCCAACAGAGTGTACTTGGCTTCATAACTAGTGAACTTCTTGCTCAGATAGTAAATAGCCTGCTCTCTCTTTCCGGTCACATCGTGTTGCATGAGGACGCAACCGAAAGAATTTTCCAAGACTGTCAGGTACAAGAACAAAGGCCTCCCTGGATTAGGTGGGACCAAGACCGGCGGATTCGACAAATATTCCTTAATTTTATCAAAAGCTCTTTGACATTCATCTGTCCACTTGAGTGTTGCGTCTTTCTTTAGCAGTTTGAATATGGGTTCACATGTGGATGTCATTTGGGCAATGAATCGACTGATGTAGTTCAATCTACCCAACAGACTCATAACATCCTTCTTGGTTTTTGGAGGAGGCAAATCTCGAATAGACTTTATCTTTGTTGGGTCTAACTCGATGCCCCTCCGACTGACGATGAATCCCAAGAGTTTGCCGGATGGTACCCCAAATGCACATTTGGCTGGGTTCAGTTTTAAATCATATTTGCGCATCCGCTCAAAAAAATTTCTCAAGTCCCGAACGTGGTCGTCCTGGGTTTTGGATTTGATGATTACATCGTCTACATACACCTCTATCTCTTGGTGCATCATATCGTGAAACATGGCTGTCATGGCTCTCATATAGGTTGCCCCGACGTTCTTGAGACCAAACGGCATGACTCTGCAACAGTATGTACCCCACGGTATGGTAAAAGCTATCTTCTTTACATCTTCTTCATCCATCAACACCTGATGATATCCTGCATAACAATCCACGAAGGATTGTATCTCATGCTTGGCACAGTTATCAACAAGGATGTGGATGTTTGGCAAAGGGAAGTTATCTTTGGGACTTGCCTTGTTTAAATCTCTGTAATCCACACACACCCGGGTCTTCCCGTCTTTCTTTGGAACTGGAACTACATTAGCTAACAAGGTGGTGTACCGGACCACTCGGATCACCCCCGCTTTCAACTACTTCGTGACCTCTTCTTTGATCTTGTCACTAACATCAGTTTTGAATTTTCTTTGCTTTTGTTGGACTGGGGGACAATCGGGGTATGTTGGCAACTTGTGAACAACCAAATCAACACTCAGCCCTGGCATGTCATCGTATGACCAAGCAAACACATCTTTGAACTCAAACAGGAGTTGGATTAATGCGTCTCGAGTTTTTTTGCCTGTGAAAATGCTTATCTTAGTTTCTCTGACTTCTTCAGAACTACCCAAATTAACCGGTTCAGTATCATTTAGTTCGTCTTAGGTTTATTCTCAAATTGTTCCAATTCTCGATTTATTTCCCTTAAAGCCTCCTCTTCATCGTATTCCGGTTCTTGGTTCATTATTTCGCAATTAGACAGCATGTTTGGATCTAGGCATGAAGTCTGCAAGCATGTCATGTTACTTAAAGCCGCATTATTAGAACTGAAATAAGAAATAAAAAAAATAACAAAATCAGAAAGAATAAAGAAAGATGAACAATGAAATATTGGTTTCATTTCTTGGAATTTGGAGATAACAGGGTTTACATTGGAAAATTAAAAGACAAGAAACTAAAGAAAACATCTGAGTTACACCCTGAAATAACTCGTGATGTAGAAAAGGTGGCAGGACAGGTCTACCGGGACTCCCGCCTGATCAGGAATGGCGTAGCCTTCCAATTCTGTAGCTTGGAATTAGGTCCTATATACAGCACCTCAGCGGTGCTCGAGCCTTCCCCTAGTTGAACCATGTGGGCTTCATACAGTATCTTCCTCATTGCCCCACATATATCTTCAGTCTCTTCGGCTGTGAAGGCCTCATTTTCTTCCTCCTCATGGTATTTTGGCTTGACAAATGTTCTGTACAGATGCGGCACCGGCTGAGGCAAGACCCAACCATCATTCTTTCTATCATTTGCCCATTTTACATCATCTGGAGTGGGTAGGAAGCCTATCCTGAAGAACTTTTCATTGGTTGTCAGGGTAGCAGGTTCAGTTATTCCTTGCAATAATTTACCAAGCCCCTTCCCTAATTTGAAACCATGTCTGATCATTTCTTTGGCCACCATGATTGATGCATTAGAAAGAAAGGGTTGAGGGCAAGGGTTTCCTCTTCGTACTGGTCTGCGACCACAATTTCAAAGGCTTGATAAACTATGTACTCATTCCCCTCTCTTGCTTCAAGACATGGGACTGATGGGTCGCGATAAATTGATTGCTCGTCTTCCCCGTGGACCACAATCTCTTGATCTTCATGCTCAAATTTTACCATCTGATGGAGGGTAGAGGGTACAACCCCTGCTGCATGAATCCATGGCCTCCCCAAAAGAAAATTGTAGGATGTGTCCATGTCCAACACCTGGAAGGTTACTTCAAAGTCTACTGGGCCGATGGTCAGAATCAGATCAATCTCTCCAATCGTGTCCCTTTTTATACCATTGAAAGCCCATACACAGACATTATTGGGTCGAATTCTTTCAGTCCCAATTTCCATGCGCAGTAGAGTCAAGAGTGGGCAGATGTCTACCCTAGAGCCTCCGTCCAACATAACCTTTTTCACATAGTACCCTTCACATTTGACTGTAAGGTGCAGGGCTTTGTTATGCGCGGCCCCTTCTGGAGGCAAGTCATTTTTGCTGAAGGAAATCTGGTTAATTGAGGAATACCTTTCTGCCATCCTTTCCAACTGTTCTATAGAAGTTTCAATAGGAACATATGCTTCGTTAAGGGTCTTGATCAATACCTTCTGATTTTTGGGGGAGTTCATCAGCAAAGCCAACAAGGAGACTTGTTCAAGAAATTTTCGAAGCTGGTCAATCACCTCATAATCTGCCATTTTCATCTTTTGAAAGAAAGTCTCCGCTTCTTCGGCACTCACGGGCTTCTTAGATAGGAAGCGTTTTCGAGTGGCATTGTTCACCTCTTCCAAGTTAGAATACTTTTCAACGGGGTTATTTTCTTGGACTTCTCCTGAGATTTCTTTGCCCTTATAGGTCACCACCATTTTGTTGTAATTCCAGGGCACAACGGTAGGATCCGTCATGGGCTTTTGCGGTGTGCGGCCAATAACCACGGGCTCACTCAGCCTTGGAGGATTAATTGGCCCCCGCATCACACAAGCTCCCTTGGGCACATACATTTGGGTTGCCTTGTTTAGCTCGAATCTTCTAGGAGGACTCAAAGTCATCTGTTTTTCTTTGCGACCCCGAGGGACATAGAGAACAACATCTTTGGAAGGTGTTGCCCCAATTCCCGCTTCGACTTTCTTTTCTAATTTTGGAGGGGTGATTTTGTTCTTTTCCTCCCCTTTGTCTTGCTTTGGGGAAGCTTTTGGTTTCTTTTCTGGGTCAGCAATGGCAATGATGGCATTCAATGCTGGGTTAAATTCTTTATCCTTACAAATCATCCCGATTACCGGCCCGTTGTTGTGGGCTGGTAGTGGGTTATTAGTCACATTGGGGACATCCTCATCCCTTAGCACTATCTTCCTTTGTTCTATCAAATTCTCCACTGCTCTCTTCAGAGTCCAGTAATCATCAGTGTCGTGCCCTTCTGCCCCCTGAGTGATAGGCGCATCGGGCACTAGCTCTGTAAGCGGAAGATGTTGGGTTTTGCCTAGTTTGAGGAACCGGCTGTAGCAGACCCATTTGGACAAGCTTTGGGAAAAGGCTGGAGTAGTATTCGCCGATTGGTGTAAAATTTGGCCTTTTAGGTAGTTCACGAGGGGGAAAATTGGTTTGCGGAAGACCGGGGTTGTAGTGGTTTTGGTAAGGAGGTTGACTTCTAGGAAATGTAGCTTGGTTATAGTGGGCTTGTTGCTGTGGGCGGACATAAGATTGAGCATTCATGACCGTGTATGGATGAGGAGCATAGGCCATGTATTGGTGGGGGTAATAGTGTTGCGGGGTCCTTTCTGGGAAAAGGGATCTGGGAGTACGGTATTTTCTTGCGCCCGACGCTGCCATGGACGTTTCTTCCTTCTTCTTGCCTTTCACTATTCCTCCATACCCACCCTGAATGGCTTGGGAAGTAGCTCTGATAGCGGATTGGCTTAGAATTCGACCCGTTTTCAACCATTTCGCCAATCTTGATTGCTTCGGCAAATGGTTTACCCATAGTAGACATCATATTTTGGAAGTAGTCGGCTTCCTGATCTTGTAAAAAACCGTGACCATTTCAACCTCATCCATCGGAGGTTTTACCCTAGATGCTTGCTCTCGCCATTTAACCGCATACTCCCGAAAGCTTTTCGAGGACTTCTTTTTCAAGTTCGTCAACGAGTTCCTATCTGGAGCAATATCAATGTTGTACTGGAACTGCCTGACGAAATCTCTAGCAGATCATCCCAGATGTGCCAGCGGGATATATCCTGGTCCATGTACCACTCAGAAGCGATGCCAACCAGACTTTCTCCGAAATAGGCCATGAGTAGTTCTTCCTTTCCACCGGCCCCTCGCAATTGATTGCAATATTTTTTGAGACGAGCAATAGGATCACCGTGCCCATCGTTCTTCTCAAATTTCGGGGTTTTGAATCCCAATGGCAGATGCACATGATGGAACATGCATAAGTCAGTATAGGATACATTTTTCTGTCCACTTAAGCCTTGTATGCTTTTGAGACTCTGTTCTATACTCCTCATCTTCCTCGCAATCTCTTCTTGCTCAGGAATTTTGGTAGTCTTTTCTTGCCCGCAGTGAACTCATATCGGGGTGGTTGAGAGTAAGTATAGGTGGGAAACTGTGCAGGTTCCAGTGGAAAAGATGGTGTTTGGAAGGTGAAGATTGATGGGTCAAAGTTGGGTCTGGGCAGCGTAGGCTGTGTAATAGCTGAGCAAGGAGGAGTAGTGAAAATATTTGGAACCACTCCTGAAGCTAACACCTGGGGGCGAACCTCAAAAGGTGTTCCAACAAAGTAGGCCGAGATGGTAGGATGTCCGAGTGGGGTATTGGGGTGACTGATCGGGATATTGGAGGTTCCACCTACCCTAGGGAAAAGCTCGGGAAATCCGGGGATTACACTTGGTGGCTCTCTTCCGTTTGACCAGGCATCCCACATTTCCATCATGCGGAGACGCAGTAACCTGTTTTCCTCGGCAGCTGCCGACTCCGAAGTCGGACTCTCTTACATGATAGGAACTGTTGGCAGAGTGATTTCTGAAGACATTTCAACGCTACCTTTCGACCTCGTGAAATATGGATGGGAAGCCAGACTACCACAAAACAACCACCTTACTATAGAACCTGAACTTGGGATAACAGCAACAAACGGTTAGTTTGAAACAAATAACAGATAGGTAATCGCATGTTGGGGTGTGATGCATCTATACAGTTAAATGTGTTTCTACATGTTTTGCAACGGTCGCATGCTTCATCCCGGCTTTACTTATTCTTATTCTTATTATTTTTTTTCCTTCTTTCCAATTCCACTCTCTCTCTTTTCATCTCTTTCTTTGCCTCTTTTTTTTCTTTTCCTTTGATTTTCCTTCTTTTCCTTCTTTTGGGTTTTTCTTTCGGATCTTTCCTCTTTTATTTAAATTGTTTACAAAAAGCATGACCGGATCCGATAAGGATTGCCTACGTATCACGACGCCGCATAAATCAGATCATAACGTAGTTCAAGAAGTAAATGCGAAAAAGAAAAGAACAATTTTTGTGGGTTTTTTTTTCTTTTTTTTTTCAATTTTTCATTAGCACAACTTTACTGAATTACAAAAGACTCAAAACATACCTTTTCTAGAACTTTAAGACTCTGGACATGCCTTTTCTACGAACTGAAAATAGTCTCGAAATATGAAAAATACAGACTCGGAAAAAGGAAGAAAATACAATCAAGAAAACATCAGTGCCTCCAACCCTGCCTTAGGAACACCAACTGGTCTTGTAGCGGGCCTACTTGCCATGTCATCTTGGAGCCGAAGAGTTCTTCCATTATCTGACGGGTGAAGATCATTACAGTGGAAAAAAACATGGATCTTGTCATGTCCTCACACGCACTGCATTTCATGGTGATGTAGTCAGCAATCCTTCGAACCCTCTCTCTTATGATGCCCTTCTCTTGCAACAAACGGCCAATCTGACGGGATCTAGCCTCTAAGACTTGGGTGGCAGCGTGATTTTGCTCTTGCAAGTGCTGTAAGTCCTCTTCTAACCGTGCCATTAAGGCGTAACAATGTTCTCTCTCGGCCTTAAAATTTTTGGCTTGTTTAGCCATTTCACCTTCGAGGTTGCGAATCGCTTTTCCCAACCTGTGACCTCTCTTTCATATCTTTCTTTCATCTATTGAACGAAAGCTGCACGCCCTTCGGCATTTTTAGCCAACCTCGTTCGTGCTTTTGCTAGTTCAGACTCAGCTTTTTGCAGGTCATTTTCATAGTCACGCACCTTTTGAGTAAGGTTATAAATAAGCCTTTCATCTTTCCTGCTTTGGCCCGGATTCTCGGCTGCTATTTTCAGCTGTCGAACCTGGGCCCTGAGAGCTTCATTTTCTCAAACCAATCTTCTCCTCTCACCCTCGGCCTCTTGTGCCTGTAAATCATTGTTGAAGGTGACATTTCTCAACTCTTCTCGCAGATCATGGATGGTGGCCTGATATTCCTTTTCCTTTTATCCCCAAGCTAACCTTTCCTGAATTTTGTCATCAAAAGCTTGAACATGGGGCCTTTTGGCGGGCCTCACAGGTTTGGGCTCGGGCTCATTGTACACATAAAAACTCCTTTCAAACCAAGTCGCATAATTGGGATCAGCTTCGCCCTTAGCTGGGTCTGGCACTTGGGTGTTACTTTTTAGATACCGACAACAATTCCAGTCTCTTTGAACTAAAGCCTCGGGTATCATTGCTTCTGGGTATAGTTCAATAACTTGAGTGCTTAGGTCTGCCTCTTCGGGTATCACCTGATATCTTCCCAGTTGTCTCAGAACTCTTTGTGGTGCATATGGTTGTATACTTCTCGTACCCATTATCATCAAGTAGCCCTTTGAAGAGGTCATGTAGATGATTTCTATTACTGGGAGCCATCCTATGGTCCATTCAATTTGATCTGCTCTCAATTTCCTCAAATAGGACACCCATGCTTCAAACCCTTCCGGTGGTTTGTAATCTTCCACCCTTTCCTCATACTTTTTGATGAAATTGTTCCCGTCTGGAGTATATCTCATGAACTTAGGATGACGGCGAAAGTGTTCGGTCATCCACATCTGAAGAAGAATATCGTAGCCTTCGAAAAATTGACCCCCAGATTTGCACAATGTTAATGCCCGGTAAATGTCCGCCAGCAATAATGGGACAAATGTGTGATCTTTTTTGTCGACGAGGACCTGTGCGATTTTGGCCATACGAAGGTCTATTGTACCCTCAGAATTCGGAAATACCATGATTCCTAGAAATGCCACGATGAAAGCAAACCATCGATGAATTTGCCATATCCTCTAGTCCTGTTTGTTATTCAACCCCTTCTCATGTGTTTCAAACCCGGCCGAGTGTCCAAACCTGAAATACAGGAAGTAGAACGAACAACTCCCTTTGCTTACACGGCCCTTGCTCATTTGTTTGCTAATTTTCAAAAGATCGAAGAATTTGTGTACTGAGGGAGCCCTCGGGAATATTAGTTGCTGCTTTCTTAACTCTTGGCCGAAATTGATGTACCCGACTATTTCTTCCAGAGTGGGTGTGAGTTCGAAATCCGAGAAACGGAACACATTGTGAACGGGATCCCAAAAGGTCACCAAAGCCTTAATTAAATCCTCCTGTGGTTTCACGTGCATGATGTCTACTAGGGAGCCCAAATGCTCTTTTACCCAAAGTTGGTCATCTTCATCTAAATCACCCCACCACTTATGTAGCTGCATCCGAGCCCTTTCTATGACAGGTTGCGATGATTCCTAGACGGTATTCATTTGTACCTGTGGGGGGTTAAGGTTAGGGTTGACTCTTGTGGACTCTTTTTGCAAAATAAGTTTTTTTTAAAAAAATCAACGGACAAGGACCCCTTTTATTGCTATGTTAGCAAAATGGTCGTTTTTGCAAACGTGGCACCCTTCAAAATTCCAAATGAATTTTGAGGCCGGGGGTAGGTATTTTATTGGAAAAGACACCTTTTGTCTGTTCCTCTCGAAAATAGCCTTTCGACAATTGGAATGCAATCTAAAGCTATTCCGAGGAGAAATGACTTAAATACAACCGAAGCTGGGTCGGCATATTGTTTTGACCAAAGCCCTGAAACATCTTTTTATTTTATTATTTGGTAAAAATGAGGCCGAACCTTATGTGGGTTGCCTACGTATCCCACATCTGGTGAGAATCGGACTTGCATAGTTCAGGCAGTTTTGATACAAAAACATGATATTTGACTCACTCTTTTGAAATATATTTTCACTTTTTTTTCCTTTTTTTTTTTAAATTCGGCAGAGTTTCAGGATATTTTCAAATACTGGGATTTTAGAAATCGAGTAAATTTTCTCTCCTACCTCACTTTTGGTTTTTCTTTTTATTTCCTTTCTTAGCCGGTCAACATGCAAGCCGAAACAAATAAATATTCACATAGAACGTAGGATGCATCAGGATGGTCTTTATTTTGGGTATACCTGTCCTAGACGGACCCAACCCCTGTGTTGAGTCCCCAAGGTCAAATGCACGTGATGAAAATAATCATTCCTACTAGGGATCCGACATGAGGTTGCGTTATTCTAGGTTTAAAAACCTGGTTTATGGTCTAGACTTGGGTTACCCGAGCGGACAACTGGGTTTGAGGAGGGGGCAACGTACCGGGAGCACGAAAGTCTGCCCGGTCTTGTTGCTTGCCCAACCTTATCTTATTTTATAATTTCTACAGAAAAAGCGGGTCACGCAAACGTGTGTACCATTTTCAGAAGACTCAGATGGGTGGCGTAAGAAGACATTTAAATACAATTCAAGTAATATCAAAGCGATAAATGACAATTAGCACATTAAATCCACAAAATGCAGTAATATCAACAATAAAGCCAAATAAAAATTACTTTAACAAGCTCGAATTCTTGAACCTTGAACCAGAGATTCTGGGTTCGATCCCCAGCAGAGTCGCCAGAGCTGTCACACCTCCTTTTTACACACCCCGAGAGGTATATAAGGGAGTTTCCAATTTAAGTGACATTTTTCGATAAGGATTATTTATTTATTTTTCAGAGTCGCCACTTGGAATATTTTAATTGGTGTCCCAAGCCACCGGTTTATTTAAATCCCAAATCGAGGAAATTTCGACTTTCCTTTTGAATTCTGCGAACCAGAAATTCTAAGTAAGGAATTCTGTTAACCTGGGAGAAGGTGTTAGGCATTCCCGGGTTCCGTGGTTCTAGCACGGTCGCTTAGCAAATTATACTTGGCTTAAATTGTTTGACTACTCATTTTTAGGACCTATGTGCATTTATTTTTTTTACCACTATTAAATCACTTGATTATTTGTAATTAAAGAATTGAGTTACGCGTACGTATACTCTTTTCCTTTGGCGCGTCAAAAGTCATGTCACGCAAACGTGTCCACGATTAATAACGCTTTGTTTATTTTATTAAGAAAAAGTTTGGTTGAAGTAGCGCGAACGCATCCCTCAAGTCATTTTTAGAAATAAATTTGCAATTATGTTACGCGAACGTATACATAATCGCAATACTAATCTAAATCGAGCCTAAAGCAAACTACGAGTATTTGATATTTTTTAGATCTAAATTATGAAACTAATACAAGGGTCATGTATTTTGGGATTTTAATTGGCACGACACACCTCGATTCCAATTTTAGAGAGAAAGCCCCAAAACTAAACTTTGAGGGCCATCAATTAAATTTTTATTTATATGTGGCACATCCCAATTTATTTGATCTAAATTTGTGAGGGCCATAGGTTATAGATTTAAAATGTGGCACACCTCAAGTTATTGGGCTTTTGGGTCTATTGTATATTCACCTTTTCTCTAGGTTAAAGACATGCTAATATATATTGACTATATCATGAAATACTACTGGCATAAAAATATAGCAACTTTGGAATGTTATTTTTTTTAAAACAATTACGCCCCTGAAAATGACCAAAAGGAAACCACAGGAAAACTAAAAGAGGTCAAAAGCTAGATAATGATTTTAATTTAATTTCAAATAAGTGCGAAAAATCAAGTTTTTTTTTTTAAAAAAATTATTAATTTATTCAACATAATCGAGTAAAATACCAGTAACGTCAAAATTATCCTTAGAATAAACACATGAGCCGATACCTAGGAAAAGCAAACAATATACGACAAATAAATCTTCTATTGTTCTTTTGACCATTTCTTGCACCACTACCAACGTTGATCCTAAAGCCAAAATTAATACTTCTACATTTTGTATCAAGAAATTTCGCGTCAAACTTTTCGAAGAACATGTACTATACATTTTGTATATGAGTTGACATGTTCCAAGAAGTTTATAGTACATGTCAACTTCCGTGTTGACATGTATATATAGTACCTGTCAACACGGAAAGTTTATAAACTTTTCGAAGAACATGTCAAGTTATCTTGTATTTAATGCTGCTAAACCTTAATAAACTTTCTTTGCACTTTTTTAGCACTGGACAAGATCTGGAAAAATTCAACACGGGATATTATATGGTAGACAAAATACACGTTCCAACTTTGAACAATTAAAGCTACCTATGCTTCAAAAATAGGCAAATGATGCACTGACTTTTAACCATCTCTCTAACTTTCCATCCCAAGAAAAAGATTAAATTAAATATACAAGCAAATGAAAGAAAGAGAAAGAAGAGCAATAGTGCATTAAGCTAAACAGAGGATTTTTCAAGGTTTCATAATCCTAGGCTTCTTTTGGCCACCATAATTAGATTAATGTTTAAATACAATAACTCAAACCATCCGTTTACTGAAATTAAAACATAATCCAAGGCAGAGAGAAAAAAAAAATAACGAGACGAGGAGGAACTGAGAGAAAACCTGTTTGAACAAAAAGATCTCGGATATATGAGCAAAACACAGAAAATAACTATAATTGTAGGATCCGAAATCCGGCGAGTTCCTCTTCCTTTCCTCGACAAAGTTTAAAGAATAAGAAAGCTGAAGATGAAGCTTCACAGTAACAGGACAACAACAAAAGCCGTAGAATCTTCTGGTTTCTTTGGAAACAAAATTTTAACGAACAACACAAACTTAGACCATTTTCTAATTTTTTTTCGTTTTCTGAAGAAAAGCATACCAAAGCTTGAGGAATAAAAGAAAAAAGCTCAAGAACCCTAGAAATTTTACTCTACCCTTTTTCTGAAAATTTTTTCCTCCTTAACAAGAAAAGAACTTACCTTATATATAAACCTCAAAAATATCTCGAAGCTTCTGCCTAGAATCCGAAAATCTTCAGATTTATTGAACAATTTCGGGACAAATGGAGGGAGTGGATTGATTCACATCTATCCACGGCTCCCATTCGTCTAACAATTGTCCTTTTGAATCCGAAATCGTGCATTTTGAGAGAATATCGTACTCCTCTGACAAATCCGTTGAGGATGAGGTGACGTGAAGGGGGCGACCAATGAGTGAACTCGCTCAAAACTCATGCGAGTTGAGGCGAGTTCACTAAAGAAGAAGAACAGTAGAAGAGCCGCCTCTGATTTTGGTTTCTAGGGTTAGGGAATTTGGGGGAAAATGTTATAACAAGGTTTTTATATGGAGGAGGAAATGGGTGGATCCAGAGGGAGTTTGGGTCACAGGTCATGGGCTAGGGGTGGTTAATGGTATTTGGGTTGGGGGTTAATTGATTTTGAGGGGACAATTGTGCAAGATAGCCCAATTTTGATAATGGACGAATTTGGGGGTGATTTGGGAGATTAAGAATGGGTCCAATTAACACTCTTGTATTCTTCTTATTTTATTTTCAATTCTTTTCTTTTCTCTTTTTTTAATTAAAAATCCTAATTAAAAGAAAAATCCTAAATTATCTAAAAATGTGAAATTAGACTAATTAACTAATTATAGAAATTGTAAACATTACTTAAATCTATATTAAAAGTGAAAAATCAATAAATTAAAATTAAAGACAAAAACGTAAAATGAGCTATTTTTTGTGATTTTTTCAAATTTTATAAAACAAATAATTACTGATTAATCCCAAAAAATATAAAAATAAAGCCTAAATGTCATGCGTGATGTTCTTTTGGTATTTTTTCATGATTTAAATAAACTTAAACATGCACAAAAAAATGCAAACATTTAAATAAAATTCTACAAAAATTCATAAAATGGCAAATAATTAACAAAAATCTATTTTCTTGGGATTGTATAGGAGTATTTCGTATAGAGCAAAAATCACGTGCTCATACCTGTGCACCGCCATCAGGGCCCAGCCAGCAGCAACAGTAGAGTCTTTTCAGGCCCAGTCAGGGCAATAGGGGATCCACCAGCGGGGTTGGTTAGAAGAGAGATCCCAGCAGCAGTAGAGGTCCCCGTGCCCCAGGTGCGGGAAGATGCACTCAGGGATTTGCTACATAGAGTTACCCGTATGCTATGGATGTGGTATCAGGGGCCTTATTCAGAGGCATTGTCATGCATCCCGCCAGGGTGCGGGTAGGGGACATGACAGTCATCCAATCTAGCAGCTGCTACATCTTCAGCACCCTCTCCAACTCGAGTTACTCCAGCACCCGCAGGGTGTGGTGCAGCTAGGGGTGACGCGCAGAGTTTGGGAGGACCTAGCCGGTTCTATGCTATGAGTGATGACCTAACTATAGAGGCTTCTCCAGATTTTGTTACAGGTATTCTGACTATCCAATCTCATGATGTGTATGCACTTATTGACCCCGGTTCCACCTTGTTCTATGTTCCCCTTATTTTGCTATGGAATTTGGGATAAAACCAGAACAGATTCATGAGTCATTCTTGGTGTCTACTCTGGTTGGTGAGTCTATTACGGCTACTCGAGTTTATAGGGGTTGCGTCATTACAGTTTGTGGTAGGGATACCATGGCCGATCTTGTTGAATTGGGGATGGTCGATTTTGATGTAATAATAGGAATGGATTGGCTTTATTCATGTTTTGCCAAACTTGACTGTCGGACTAGAAATATGAGGCTTGAATTTCCTAATGAGCCCGTTGTTGAATGAAAGGTAGATAATGTAGTTCCAAAAGGTCGGTTTATTTCTCACATTAAGCCCGTGAAGATGATTAAGAAGAGGTGTATCTATCATTTGGTCTGTGTTACGGACACCGATGCTGAGGCACCTAGCCTTGAGTCCGTACCAGTTCTGAATGAATTTCTGGATATCTTTCTAGATGAGCTCCCTGGGATCCCATCAGATAGGGCGATTGATTTTTGGATCGATGTGATGCCAGGCATGCAGCCTATATCAATTCCACCTTACAGAATGGCGCCGGCAGAATTTAAAGAGCTAAAGGAATAATTGAAGGACTTGCTAGAGAATGGTTTCATCCGGCCAAGTGTATCACCATGGGGCACACCAGTTTAGTTTGTAAGGAAGAAAGATGGGTCGATACGGATGTGTATTGACTACCGGCAACTCAAAAAAATCACAATAAAAAATAAATACCCTCTACCAGGATAGATGACTTATTTGATCAATTACAAGGTGCTACGTGTTTCTGAAAAATTGACTTGCGGTTCGGGTATCATCAATTGAAGATAAGGGAGCAGTATATTCCAAAAACAACTTTTAGGACTCGGTATAAGAACTTTGAATTTCTGGTGATGTCTTTCGAGCTAACAAATGCCCCGGCAGCTTACATGGATCTTATGAATCAAGTCTTCAAGCATTTTCTAGACTCCTTTATGATAGTGTTCATTGACGATATTCTTGGGGATCCGAAGTCGGGAGGATCAAGATGACCATCTCAAGACAGTTCTGCAGACTCTCCAGCAACATCAACTGTATGCAAAATTTTCAAAATGTGAATTTTGGCTTGAATTTGTCACGTTCTTGGGTCATATTGTCTATAGGGAAGGGATTATGGTTGATCCTCAAAAGATTTCAGCAGTAAGGAATTGGTCTAGACCTACCACTCCAACAGAGATTCGCAACTTCTTGGGTTTGGCCGGGTACAAAAGAAGATTTGTGGGGGGATTTTCTACTCTTGCCTCTCCACTAACTAAATTGACGTAGAAAGCAGTTAAGTTCCAATGATCCGATGCTTGTGAAAAGAGCTTCCAGGAATTGAAATCCAGATTGACTTCATCACCAGTATTAACCCTGCTAGAGGGTACAGAGGGATTTCTAGTGTATTGCGATGCTTCAAGGATCGGGCTTGGGTGTGTGCTGATGCAACACGGCAAGGTTATAGCCTACACCTTTAGGCAACTCAAGAATCATGAAAAGAACTATCCAACCCACAACTTAGATCTTGCAGCAGTTGTGTTTGCACTAAAGATTTGGCGACATTATTTGTATGGGGTCCATGTGGATTTATTTACGGACCACAAGAGTCTTCAATATATTTTCAAGCAAAAAGAGTTGAATCTGAGGCAGAGAAGGTGGCTAGAGTTACTCAAGGATTATGATATCGATATTCTCTATCACCTTGGAAAGGCCAATGTTGTGGAGGATGCTCTTAGCTAGAAATCTATGGGAAGTTTGGCAAATTTGGAGGCATATCAAAAGCCGTTGGCCCGGGAGGTTCACGAATTGGCTAGTTTGGGAGTTCTCCTTGCAGGCTCTAGTGATTGAGGAGTGATTATGCAGAATAGGGATGAATCATCGCTTGTAGAAGAGGTCAAAGAAAAGCAATACAACGATACATTGTTAGCACAGCTGAAAGAGGAGATTCATAAACACAAGACCACAGCCTTTTCCTTTGGCATGGATGATGCTACCCTACGGTACCAAGGCCGCCTATGTGTTTTGGATAATGACGATTTTCGGGAAAGGATCATGGTATAAGCTCTCACTTCCAGGTATTCCATACACCCACGTTCTATGAAAATGTATCATGATCTTAAGGATGTTTACTGGTGGAGCAACATGAAAAGGGATGTGGCGGACTTTGTGGAAAAATATCCGAACTGTCAGCAAGTGAAGGCCAAACATCAAAGGCCCGGTGGATTGTCTCAAAGCATAGAAATTCCAATGTGGAAATGGGAAATAATCAACATAGATTTTGTGGTAGGATTACCGCGCACTCCGCGCAAGTTCGACTCAATTTGGATGATCGTGGATTGACTCACGAAATCAGCACACTTCTTGCGAGTCAAATCTACCGACACAGCGGAATAGTATGCTCAGTAGTATATCAAAGAAATAGTGAGGTTGCATGGAACTCTAGTCTCAATCATTTCAGATTGAGGGGCTCAGTTCACTGCCAAATTTTGGAATTTCAGCAAGGTTTGGGTACGCAAGTAAATCTTAGTGCAACCTTTTCATCCTCAGACCGACGGGCAAGCGTAGCAGACTATTTAGATGCTTGAGAACATGTTGTGTGCTTGTGCCCTTGATTTCAAAGGTAGCTGGTATGACCTATTGTCACGCATAGAATTTTCTTATAACAACAGCTTCCATGATAGTATCCAAATGGCACCATTCGAGGCATTGTATGGTAGGAGATATAGGTTTCCCATTTGGTGGTTTGAGGCTAAATTGATAGGGCCAGACCTTGTGCATCAAGCCATGGAAAAGTAAAAATTATTAAGGGAAGGTTGAAAACTGCTCAGAGTCGCCAAAAGTCTTATTCGGACGTTTGTTGCAGAGATTTGCAGTTCAAAGAAGATGATTGGGTATTTTTGAAGGTTTCCCCATGAAGGGTATGATGCGGTTTGGAAAGAAAGGAAAATTGAGTCCGAGGTATGTCGGAACGTACAGAATCATTAAGAGGATTGGTCAGGTGGCATACAAGCTCGAGCTGCCACCCGTGATGTCATTGGTGTCACACCTCCTTTTTCTGTACTCGAGAGGGTACAAGGGAGTTTTTTTCCAATTAAAGGACAATCGAAGCGGGATTTATTTATTTATTTTAGAGTCGCCACTTGGGAGATTTAGGGTGTCCCAAGTCACCAATTGAATCCCGAATCGAGGAAAAGAATGACTCCATATTAAAGTCTGCGCACCAGAAATCCGGATAAGGAATTCTGTTAACCCGGGAGAAGGTGTTAGGCATTCCCGAGTTCCGTGGTTCTAGCACGGTCGCTCAACTGTCATATTCGGCTTGATTATCTGATTTTATACAAATATGAACTTATGTGCAAATTTTAACTCTTGACCGCTTTTATTATTATATTTTACGAGAATTGCAACGTCGTGAAAACATATCTCGAACCACGTTACATTCATGCACCCGTGGTTGTTGACATATCTCGACTCGATTGAGATTTGGATTTGGGTCACATAAATGTGCACCCGAGTTAAGGAAAATAAATTATTAAAGGCGCGCCTAAAGCAACTAGCGTATTGTTATTTTGGGGAAGGCCGTAAAATTCGCTAAACGGCCTAACCCGAATTCTAAGTATTTTAATATATACATTTAGAGGGCCCCGCAGCTTGTGCATTTTTTGTTTGTCGAGGCTCGTCTCATTCATTATTTTAAAAAAAGAATTTGCAACGTCATGGAAATGCATCTCAGACCACGTCACAATCAATGTACCCGTGATTAGAGACACATTTCGACTCCGTTGAGAATTGGATTTGGGTCACATAAATGTGCACCCGAGTTTAAGAAAATTAAATTATTAAAGGCGCGCCTAAAGCGACTAGCGTATTATTATTCTGGGAAGGCCGTGAGATTTGCTAAATGACCCGTCCTGGAAACTGAATGCTTCGATATATACATTTAACGAGGGCCCCGCAACTCGTGCGTTTTTATTTGTCGAGGCTCATCTAGTCTTTATTTTAAAAGGATATCCTATAGCAACTACGTTTCTTGTCGCGTTTGTCTCTACTAATTGAAAGCAGAGATAGTCCTAGTTAATTATATGCTTGCGGGTCATTTATAGTAGGATTCAAAATGCTTTTACAAAAAATCAGAAACAAAGCCGCGCCCCACGGGCAAGCGATCGGATCCCATGGGCCCAAACCCAGCTTATGCGGGATTGGCCAGGCCTGGGCCACTGATTTTCCGATGAAGGCCTGCTTAGCCCGTTTCGACTTGGGCTCAACCTTTGTGAGGTTGGGGAATGCAGACTTGTGCTATTTGTTCTAAGGGCGTGGTTCGACAATTATAATGAGGCAGTTTATCAAAAGGGAAATGAAATTAACTACCATGGATAGTTTTATACTTTGACATGCATTTAAGGACATGCTAATCACAAAACACAACTAATTTCTAAGATGTAGCCTACTATACTGCCAATCCTCTTGTCTGTCAACCTACACACAATATGATATTAAATTATCCTACATTTACATTCACTATATGAGAGGACCAACTCCAGTACCCAGGCAAGAATGTAAACCATTACACACTATATGATACTCGATATAACAACTATATGTGGACATAAACGTCTTCAAATCCTCTCTTTTGTATTCATGCTCAACTTTCAAGTTACATGGACAGTACTAGTCGTGTACCTGGTATAGAAAAACAAAAGAAGAAGGAGAATGATCAGCTGAGTAGTATGCAACAACACAGCAACAGCAGGTAAGCAGCAGTCAACAATCAACAACAAACAATCAGCAACAATCTCACCAATAGTCCACAAATAAACAACAGCAGTCTCAACAACAAGGAAAACCCAATAGGTGGTCGAGCACCAAGTAAACAATCCCAGACGCAGAGTAGCAAAACAGCAGAAACACCCAGAATACTCAATGTAACAGCACCAGCAAACCAATGATCAAAAACAGCTCGGCAAATAACCAACAACAATTGGCAAAGACAGCTCGACCAACTTAAACTCTTAGGCAATTTTCAGACAGTGTTTGGTTACAGTATTCTGGAATTTTCATTATGTTTCTTTCTTTCAGTTTTTCGAACTTAAAACCTCTCTCAAGACTAAAAAATGTCCAGCCCTTTCTTAACTAAAAACAACTCTATTTATAACTGAATGAGAACCCCTAAGGGCTCCCTAGAACTTCACAGCCTCAGTGACTGCCCATCCCCTTAATTTCCCATGCCTAAGCATCTTCTTGATGCAAGTCATTTTGTTCCCCACGCCTGAACTATTGCTCTATTCAAGGGTTATGGGTTTAAAGTATTCATTTAATTCCCATGCTCTTGTGTTTTGTTCCCCATTGTCATTAGGCTAATAGTATTTTAATTGACACTTGACAGCTCCTTTAATCCTGAACCCTTAATCAATTTCTTCCCCCAACCAAAGCTATCCCACAGACCCTTGATCATTGCTGCCTTTCCCCACCCTTTCATTCTATTGTATCTGCCAGTTACTAGTTCGAATCCCCCTCCCACAGCTAACAAACGACCATTCAACAAAATCAACCAGTAAGAGTTAGGTCGTTTGTTATTCGATGCTGTGAAACTAACGACAACATGTGTCGAGTCGACTTTTCGAGTTATAATGTATACTAACTAGTCACTGATCGACTGAACTTAAAACAGAACAAATGAGTGATTCAGGCATTTTTCCGAATAACGATGGAACTTTACGACACTTAATTATTTGACGACGTTACTCAAATCGACTATACGAACTAATATACGTAACAATTAATCGACAAACAACATAGACTAAACAAGGCACCAATTCATTTCAAAACTCGGGGCATTTAACATGGAGTTTATGAAACTTAACTGGTCGACAACATCAATCAAAGCGACTAAACATCTTATAACACTCAATTAATATTTGAGAAAAGAAATCGACCGAACAAAAGGGTCTTTGAAGATGGACAGAAAATAATCAAAAATAATCTAGAACAAATCCACAAACATATGCATAAACCTAAACAAGAGGAAAGAAAAGACGATTACATCGGACACTTACCTCAAACGAAACAGGTTTGGTTTTTTAGGGTTCTTGAACTCAGATTTGGGATTCGACAAGTTCTGCTTGCATTTGACCGGAACCAAAGCTGATTAGGGCCTGAGGGATGTTAGGGGAGTGACTAGGGTGAATATGGGGTGGTTTGGTGTAGATCTAGGTTTGGTCTCGGATCTTCGAATGAAGATTCGAGACGTTAGGGGAAGATTCGAGGTAAGCTGAGTGTGGATTTGGAGAGGGGGGGTCATGGTGGTTCAGGGGTGTTAGACTCTTGGCCAACGGCACCGTTGCCGCCGGCTTTCAGGCGAAGGGGTGGGGTGGCGGCTAGGGTTTGGGCGTTAGGGTTGGTCAGGGAGACGATGAAGCCGGGGGGTGTTTTGGATAGGGGGCGGGGTAACCAAGTTGGGCTTTATATATGATTTTGAGGTTTAGATCCTGGCCGTCGGATCATGTGAGATCAAGGGCCAGGATCTACTCATTGAAGAGGGACGACGTCGTTCGGGGGGTGATGGTGGGTTGATACCGGGTAGGGGAATGGATCGGGTCAGATTTGACGGGTCCAGGGGTGTGATCCTGGCCGTTGATCCATTTGAGATCAACGGCCCAGCTTAACCGGGACAAAACGATGCCGTTTGGACACCTTTAAGGGGACAGACCATTTTGCTCATTGGGCCAGCTTGTTTTGGGCCTATTTTGTTTAATTTTCTGGCCCAAAACCGAGTATCCTCCTTTCTTTTCCACTTTAATTTAAACAAAACTCTTAAATAAAACAAAAAAATAAAATTATACACCCACAAATTAACATTTAATGAGAATCAACCAATGACAAAAAACACTTATGCATATATTTTTGATTTTCTTTTTTTTCTTTTTGGAGTAATTCCCGTGAAGCAAAAATCACGTGCTTACAGCTGCCCCTCTTTGCCCGAAGACACGAAGGGTTTTCGCGCAAAGATAAAGCGAGCGATTTTTGCTCGTCCGAGTGCTCCGTGTGAAGCATTTTTTTTTTGAAAAAGATTTGACCGAACCTTTGCTTCAGAGATTTCCTACATATCCTGGGCTGAACAGGAATCAGGTCAATGTAGTTCGGGAAGCTTCAGTAGCTGGGACTACCATGTGACTGTAACGTTTGCTGTTGTTGCGTGCTGTTACATGCTGCTGTATGCTGTTATCGCTTACCGATCTCCCTGTTACATTGTGCCAAAAGGAAAAACAAGAAGCTAGGCTAGACTATAGATCATAAGATCTCATCTATCTTCAACTTGTTCTCGTCGCCTTGCTTTCTTGTCGTCTTGCGTTTTCCTCCTATGCTTTTATTTTGTGAACTTGGGGATTACACCGGTCCTCTGCCTTTCTGAATGCCGGTTTTCATCATTTTGCTTGGTCCGCTGGGGACACGGCTTTCTTCATTAAGCTTTTCAGTGGTTCCTCTGGTGGTACGGCTCTCTTCATCAGATTTGCCATGCTGGGCATGATTTAATGTTCACAAGCTGCTTATTTCAAAACGCGTCCTTACGCGTCCTTTTGATTCGTGCGCCTGAGTTTGCAACCTTCTGCTTCCCGGTGCTGGGGATTTATTGTTTCCTGCTGGGTACTCCTGTTGTAACCTTCTGCCTTTCGGTGGGGTTACTGCTCTCAAAGCCTGAAATGTTTGAACTAAAACATGAAAATATTCCTCTCGTTATACAGGTGGGCGCCTATTTAAACTAAGACATGAAAACTATTCCTCTCGTTATACAGGTGGGCACCTATTTAAACTAAGACTGAAAAGTATTCCTCTCATTATACAGGTGGGCGCCTATTTAAACTAAGACTGAAAATTATTCCGCTCATTATACAGGTGGGCGCCTATTTAAACTAAGACTGAAAAGTATTCCTCTCATTATACAGGTAGGCGCCTATTTAACTAAGGCTGAAAATTATTCCTCTCATTATACAGGTGTGTGCCTACTTAAACTAAGACTGAAAAGTATTCCTCTCATTATACAGGTGGGCGCCTATTTAAACTAAGACTGAAAAGTATTCCTCTCATTATACAGGTGGGCGCCTATTTAAACTAAGACTGAAAAGTATTCCTCTCATTATACAGGTGGGCGCCTATTTAAACTAATACTGAAAAGTATTCCTCTCATTATACAGGTGGGAGCCTATTTAAACTAAGACTGAAAATTATTCCTCTCATTATACAGGTGGGCGCCTATTTAAACTAAGACTAAAAATTATTCCTCTCATTATACAGGTGGGCGCCTATTTAAACTAAGACTGAAAATTATTCCTCTCATTATACAGGTGGGCGCCTATTTAAATTAAGACTGAAAATTATTCTTCTCGTTATACAGGTGGGTGCCTATTTAAACTAAGACTGAAAAGTATTCCTCTCATTATACAGGTGGGCGCCTATTTAAACTAAGACTGAAAATTATTCCTCTCGTTATACAGGTGGGCGCCTATTTAAACTAAGACTGAAAAGTATTCCTCTCATTATACAGGTGGGCGCCTATTTAAACTAAGACTGAAAAATATTCCTCTCATTATACAGGTGGGCGCCTATTTAAACTAAGACTGAAAATTATTCCTCTCATTATACAGGTGGGCGCCTATTTAAACTAAGACTGAAAAGTATTCCTCTCATTATACAGGTGGGCGCCTATTTAAACTAAGACTGAAAGTATTCCTCTCATTATACAGGTGGGCGCCTATTTAAACTAAGACTGAAAATTATTCCTCTCATTATACAGGTGGGCGCCTATTTAAACTAAGACTGAAAAGTATTCCTCTCATTATACAGGTGGGCGCCTATTTAAACTAAGACTGAAAGTATTCCTCTCATTATACAGGTGGGCGCCTATTTAAACTAAGACTGAAAATTATTCCTCTCGTTATACAGGTGGGCGCCTATTTAAACTAAGATTGAAAAGTATTCCTCTCATTATACAGGTGGGCGCCTATTTAAACTAAGACTGAAAATATTCCTCTCATTATACAGGTGGGCGCCTATTTAAACTAAGACTGAAAAGTATTCCTCTCATTATACAGGTGGGCGCCTATTTAAACTAAGACTGAAAATATTCCTCTCGTTATACAGGTGGGCGCCTATTTAAACTAAGACTGAAAATATTCCTCTCATTATACAGGTGGGCGCCCATTTAAATTTTCTGCCCCGGTTTTGGTGACCTTTCTGGTATCGCGTCCTTCTTCCATCATCAACCTTTATTTTCCTGCAGCAGACAAAAGGATTTAGTTAGTTTTAATCATGGTGGGGCAACGGTGATCCTTCCGCTGGGGGATGATTTTTCCCTTTTCTTTTCCTTGCTCTATGCTCTAACAACTGGTTGGTGGATGACGTTGCTTGCTGGGGTGCCCTGCCTGCTGGGGATGGTTTTCCATTTATCCCCTTTTCTGCCTTCTCTTTTCAGGACATGTTGTGGGAGTCTGCTTTTAATCCCGAAACTACTCCCTTCAGGAGTTTACTTCCTCCCGGAACTGCAAGGCATAGAATTGCATTGCCTGGGGATATCTTGCACCGGATTGATTTCACTTTCTTGTGGCGTCTGACCACTTCGGATTTGGGTCCGGGATTTATCAACATTCTACGGGGAAACCTTCTCAGAACTTGGTCCACAAGTCCTTCACCCGTTATTTTCCGCTCTCTTTACGTCACCCTTCTTTCTACACAATTCGTCCTTTGGTTTTGCAGCCGATGCCTTTTGTCTTATTGCCTCGGCTCTTGGCCTACCCTTTTCATATTTTGCTTTTGTGCCCCTTCGGCCTCTGGTAGTAAACTTTGAAAAATCTTTTCAAAACGAATTCTTAGAAAGAAAAATGAAAAAGATAGAAAAGGAGGAAAATCTTTCTAACCAATACTTGGTGGAAAAAGGAAAAGAGAAGAACTTATCTGGATAACGTGACTGGTCCTTGTGATCATGACGTGCACCATAGATTCGCGACCCAGTCTATTTGTATCAATCAACTTGCCTGATGACCTTACTTGCTGGTGATAAATGGGTGTCCATTTCTTTGTGAATGTGGATCCTTTTGTTGATCTGTCTTGTCGCCTCATAGTGCCCTCCGAGGAGTTTTCACTAATGAGACTCTCTCTTTTCTCTCAGCTCCCGGCGCCTTATGGTGTCTGTGAAGGTTTTCACCGATAAGACTCTCTCATTTTATATCTCTCATCTTTCGTTGCCTTGTGGTGCCTGCGAAGGTTTTCACCGCCAAGACTCTCTCATTTTATTTTTTCAACAGAGGATTGGAGTGCTGTCGATATGACCCTCTCTTTTGGAGATTACTTTGGACTATCAATTAACTTCCAGTTTTATGATCCTCTTCTTTGCCGGGGATCAGTGTATTATTCTCGGCTTTATTTGCCTGACTTGTCACCTCTTGGATATTGATCGGGATGTCTTTGGGACGTCGACGTTGGTTTTGGTGTGGGGCTAAAAGAAAGGCTATCAAAAAATGAAATAACTTTGATGGGTGATCCGCTTCAACTTTTGGAATCAAACCTTTGTTGGAATTTTAAAACATAACCTCTGCCCCAGTTTTCTTGCTTGGGGTATTTTATTTTTACTCTATGTTGAGCTATGTGCGTTACGCACACTGTGCCTATTATGCACACTATGGACATTATGCACACTATGACCGAGCCGTGAGGCGCCTACGTATCCTCTTTGAGGAATCAGGTCAAACGTAGTTCCCACGGTTTTGTATTTCTTGTGATTTTTATCTCTCTCTCTTTTTTTTTCTTTTTTTTTTCATTTTCTCTTAAATTTTTTTTTCTTTTCTTTCTCTTTTTCATATCTTTCCCATTAGTGATTCCAAAAGAGGGGTATGAAAGAATAACTTAAGGCTCAAAAGGGGGAAACAAGGGTAAAAAGTGTTTGGATAGAAGAAAGAATTGCCTCCGTCATTTCATTATCCAATAAGTATCAAGTACAAACAAACGAACCAATAATTGCCATAATCAAAGAAATTACGCATAATATCTTTTGACCGCATCCAAATTGATAGCCATGTCAACACATCTCCCCTCGATATCCGTCAAACACAAAGCACCGTTGGACAACACTCTGGTCACGATATAAGGCCCTTGCCAATTTGGGGCGAACTTGCCTTTTGCTTCGACCTGATGTGGGAGGATCCTCTTCAATACCTGCTGCCTTACTTCAAACTTCCTGGGGCGTACCTTCTTATTATATGTCCTTTCCATTCTCTTCTGATAGAGCTGACCATGGCATACTGCTGCCAATCTTTTCTCGTCTATCAAGCTCAACTGTTCCAATCGAGCTTTGACCCATTCATTATCATCAATCTCGGCTTCAGCGACAATCCGGAGGGACGAAATTTCGACCTCTACTGGTATTACGGCCTCAGTTCCGTATACCAACAAATAAGGAGTTGCACCTATGGAAGTCCGGACGGTAGTGCGATAACCCAACAAAGCAAAGGGTAATCTCTCGTGCCATTGTCTAGATCCTTCCACCATCTTTCACAGTATCTTCTTGATGTTTTTATTGGATGCTTCGACTGCTCCATTCGCCTTGGGGCGATATGGGGTAGAATTGCGGTGTGTAATCTTGAATTGTTGGCATACCTCTTTCATCAAGCTGCTGTTAAGATTCGCACCATTGTCCGTAATGATCACTTTTGGGATCCCAAATCTACAGATGATATGGGAGTGAACAAAATCCACCACTGACTTTTTAGTCACCGACTTGAAGGTTTTAGCCTCAACCCATTTGGTGAAGTAGTCAATGGTTACTAGAATGAACCTATGACCGTTGGATGCTGCCGGCTCGATAGGTCCAATGACATCCATGCCCCATGCCACAAACGGCCAGGGTGCTGACATCGTATGTAACTCTGTTGGCGGAGAATGAATCAGATCTCCATGTATCTGACACTGATGGCATTTTCTCACGAAAGAGATACAGTCATGCTCCATGGTAAGCCAATAATACCCTGCTCGAAGGATCTTCCTTGCCAATACATATCCGCTCATATGTGGCCCACAAACTCCAGCATGTAACTCTGCCATAACCGTCGTGGCTTGACCAGCGTCTATACACCTTAACAATCCCAAATCCGGGGTTCTTTTGTACAACACTCCTCCGCTGAGGAAGAAACCATTTGACAAATGCCGAAGGGCTCTTTTTTGATCTCCAGTGGCCTGTTCTGGATATATCCCCATTTTGAGGTATTCCTTGATATCATGAAACCAAGGTTCACCATCTACTTCCTTTTCTACCGCGTTGCAATAAGCGTGCTGGTCACGAACCTGGATGTGCAGAGGGTCAACATACATTTTGTCAGGGTGGTGCAACATTGATGCTAAGGTGGCCAATGCATCCACAACCTCGTTATGAACTCTCGGGATATGTTTGAATTTCACCGATCGAAATTGCTTGCTCAGATCGTGCAGGCATTGTCGATAAGGTATGAGTTTCAAGTCCCGGGTTTCCCATTCGCCCTGAATCTGATGACCAAGAGGTCCGAGTCTCCTAAGACCAAAACGTCTTGGACATCCATGTCCGCAGCCAATCGCAGACCCAAAATGCAAGCTTCATACTCGGCCATATTATTGGTGCAATAGAAGCGTAGTTGAGCCGTAACAGGATAATGGCGTCCTGTTTCAGAAATGAGTACTGCTCCTATTCCAACCCCTTTCGCGTTTGCAGCTCCATCGAAGAAAAGCTTCCAACCCGGTTCCTCGGGTAACTCCAGCTCATTTGTATGCATTACCTCTTCGTCGGGAAAATACATTCTTAACGGCTCGTATTTTTCATCAACGGGATTCTCTGCCAAATGGTCGGCTAGCGCCTGGGCTTTCATGGCTGTCCTCGTCACATAGACGATATCAAACTCTGTGAGCAGAATTTGCCATTTTGCCAACCTCCCTGTGGGCATAGGTTTCTGAAAGATACACTTCAATGGGTCCAAACGGGATATGAGATAAGTAGTATACGAGAACAGGTAGTTTTTAACTTCTGAGCTACCCAAGTGAGGGCGCAACATGTTTTCTCGAGTTGAGTGTACTTGACCTCATATACTGTGAATTTCTTGCTAAGATAGTAAATGGCCTGCTCCTTCCTTCTTGTGTCATCATGTTGCCCCAGTACACAACCAAATGAATTTTCCAGGACCGTCAAATAAAGAATTAAGGGCTTCCCTGGCTTAGGCGGGACCAACACGGGTGGATTAGACAGATACCCTTTGATTTGGTCGAAAGCCTCTTGACACTCTGCCGTCCAACTTACCGCAACATCCTTTTTCAGCAACCGAAATATGGGCTCACAAGTCGCCGTGAGTTGAGCGATGAACCTGCTGATAAAATTGAGTCTACCCAACAAACTCATTACCTCTGTTTTGTTCTTTGGCGGTGGCAAATCTCGGATGGATTCGATCTTAGATGGGTCCAGCTCGATACCCCATCGACTGACGATGAATCCTAACAGCTTTCCTGATGGAACCCCGAATGCGCATTTGGCCGGGTTAAGCTTGATATCATACCTTCGGAGTCTTTGGAAGAATCTCCTTAGGTCTGCTACATGGTCTTCCTGACGCCAAGATTTTATGATCACATCATCTACGTACACCTCAATTTCTTTGTGTATCATGTTGTGAAACACAACAGTCATTGCTCTCATGTACGTTGCCCCGATGTTATTCAATCCGAACGGTATTACCCGATAGCAGTAAGTTCCCCATGGCGTAATAAAAGCTGTCTTTTCCGCATCTTCCTCATCCATTAGGATCTGATGATAACCCGCATAACAATCCACAAATGATCCGATCTCGCGCCCAGCGCAATTATCGATCAAGATATGGATGTTGGGCAATGGAAAATTGTCCTTGGGACTCGCTTTGTTGAGGTTGCGGTAGTCGACGCACACCCTGATTTTCCCATCCTTCTTTGGAACTGGTACCACATTGGCCAACCAATCGGGATATCGAGTGACCCGAATGACCTTTGCCTGCAACTGCTTAATCACCTCTTCTTTGATCTTTACACTCATTTCTGTTTTAAATTTCCTTAACTTTTGCTTGACCGGAGGGTATGCCGGGTCAGTGGGCAATTTGTGAACCACTAAATTGGTGCTTAATCCCGGCATATCGTCATATGACCATGCAAAAACATCTTTGAATTCCATGAGGGTTTTGATCAATTCTTCCCTGACATTCGGCTCAATATGGATGCTGATCATGGTTTATCGGACATTATCAGCGTCTCCTAGATTCACAGCCTCAGTGTCATTTAGGTTAGGTTTGGGTTTTTCTTCAAATTGGCACAGTTCTCGGTTTATCTCTTCGAAGGCTTCATCTTCATCATATTCAGAGTCATCGTCACAAACGACCTCTTGTATCATTAAGTCGGATTCAGATTGATTTATTAGACTAGGTCGAAGATCCGCTGTGCATGTCATGTCATTAGAACCAGTAAAAAGAGAACTGTTCAGAAAGAAAAAGAACAAAACAAAATTAAAATGGGACAAAAGGAGAGAACTTTATTAAACTTGCGGGATAAAAGGGTTCACACTTTTACAAAACGAAAGTAAAATTTGGATTACACCCTGGAATAATCCGAACAAAACAAAACAAACAAAAACATAAATCAAAGCCTACTACCAAGACTCCCCTCGGACAAGAAGAGGAGTAACTGTCCAATTGTTGGTTTTGGCCTCAGGCCCCACAAACTGTATCTCTGCTCTGCTGGAGCCTTCTCCAGCTTCTACCATACTGACATCAGCGAATAGCCTCTCGAAACTCTGATTCAGGTCCCCATCCATACCAATCAATGGTCCTAGAATCTTTGGGACTGGCGGCCCCTTGGCACTTGCTCTGACAAAAGACTTTGAGAGACGTGGCACCGGCTTGGGCAGAAACCAAACCCTCTTCTTCATTTTTTGCGCTTGCTTCCTATCTGCCGCGGTTGGTTTGAACCCCAAACCGAAGTTTTCTAGGTTCTTGGGCAGGGAGACAGGTTGGACAATCCCCTGAAGCTCAACCCCCAAGCCTTTTCCCGGCACAAACCCATTGCCCAGCATCTCCGAGACCATCATGATTGTTGCGGAAGCTACCCTAGGGTACTGAAGGATCTCACCTTCAGAAATCTTCTTTGCCGACATTGTATCGAAAATCTGGTAGACCCAAGGACCTTTTTCATCATCGGTCTCTATGAAGGGCACAATGGCGCCACCCATGGTGCACGTTGTGTCCTCGCCATGCAACACGACCTCTTGTCTATCCCACTCGAACTTAACCATCTGATGTAGGTTGGAGGGCACTGCTTTGGCTGCATGAATCCACGGTCGTCCCAACAGAAGGTTATAAGATACTGTGGAATCCAACACCTGGAACTCCATGGTGAACAGGACTGGACCGATGGTCAATTCAAGCACAACATCCCCCACAGTGGCTGTTTCGTTTTCGTCAAACCCTCGGACGCAGATGCTATTCTTGCGGATCCTTCCGTGGTCGATCTTTAACTGGTTTAGGGTGGATAATGGACAAATATTGGCCCTTGAACCGTTGTCCACCAATACCCGAGTGACTACCGAGTTTTCCCATTTGACAGTTAGGTAGAGAGCTTTATTATGCTCTATACCTTCCACCGGCAGATCATCATCTGAGAATGTTACCCTGTTCACCTCGAAAATCTTGTTGTCAATGGTTTCCAGGTGGTTTACAGAAATCTCATTGGGCACATGAGCTTCGTTCAATATCTTCATCAGGGCCCGGCGATGTTCCTCAGAATGGATCAGTAATGACAGCAGCAAGATCTGGGTTGGTGTTTTCCTCAGCTGTTCGACCACGGAGTAGTCCTGCACTTTCATCTTCCTCAAGAACTCCTCCGCCTCCTCTTCGGACACAGGTTTCTTGGTTGTAGCGGGGTTGGTTCTTCTCAGCTTCACCGGAGCAAAACACCGACCTGATCGAGTCAGCCCTTGTGCTTCACAACTAACTTCCTCCACTTGTTTTCCTTTGTACATCACCAATGCCTTCTCGTATTTCCAAGGCACAGCCTTGCTATCAATCATCGGCAACTGGACTACAGGCTTTATAGTGACCATTTCCCTGTACACCCCTTTCAATACAACTGCAGGCGTGGGTGGAGTCCCTGATATTACCAACTTGTTCGGCTCAGGTTTGCTTGTTATGGCGGACGGGCTCTTTCCCAATATCACTATCGGCTTGACGCATTCTTCAAGCGACTGTACCCCCGCCCCTCCATTGGTCGATCCTTCTTTCGGAGCAGCCTGGATTATCATCACTGTCTGTGAGGGCTGTCTCAACTCTCCTCCCTCATACACCAACTCGATCATGTGAGTCTCGTGGTGCGCTGGCAGTGGGTTCTGATTGATGTTAGGTGCCTCCGGCGTCTGGACCTCGATTTTGTTAGCATCAATGAGGTCTTGTATCGCCTGCTTCAGTCTCCAACATTTTTCAGTTTCATGTCCCAGCATTCCTGAGCAGTACTCACAGCTTATTGACCTGTTCACATTTTGGGATGTGGGGTTTTGCTCTCTAGGTTCAACAGGACCTACCAAACCCAACCGTATCAATTTGTGGAATACGGCGGTATAGGACTCTCCCAGCTCAGTAAAGGCTCTATGTTTTTGTAGCCTATCATTCTTAACAGCTTGACTCCCTCGAAAGCCTGTCCCTAGAGGGTTCCTGTATGCTCTGGGTGGAGGGTAGGTACTTTGTGGTGGTGGGTAGGTATTATGTGGAGCTGGGTATGTATTGTGGGGAGCTGGCGCACGCCATTGTGGGCGAACCGGAGGTTGGGTGTATGTCTGGGCTTGATGGATGGTGAAATGAGGTTCTTGGGGTGGATAGTAGTGATGTGGTGGGTTGTATGGGTAGTTTGACCTGTGAGTTCTGGGTCGGTTGTAATGTGGCTTGCCAGACCCGGACAAACTGCCTGCCTCGATCGTGGCAATTTCTTCTTTCTTTCTTCTCAGCGCACCTCCCGTGCCGTTCTGAATAGCCTGGGTCATTGCTTTGAGTGCTGAGTAATTCAGGATTTTGTCAGACCTTAGACCCTCTTCTATCATGACCCCTATCTTCACCACCTCGTTGAAGGATTTTCCAACATCGTCACCAAGTGACCAAAGTAGGTTGGATCCATTGTTTGCAAGAACTAGTCCACCATCTCTCCCTCTCTCATGGGAGGATCGACTATGGCCGCTTGCTCTCTCCAGTGGAACCCAAACTCGCGAAAACTTTCCCCTGGTTTCTTCCCGGTCCTCAATAATGTGAGATGGTCAGGGACTATCTCGAGATTGTATTGGAAATGACCCGCGAAAGCCTGCGCCAGATCATCCCAAGTGTACCATCTGCTGGAATCCTGCCTGGTATACCATTCTAGTGCAGATCCGCTCAGACTTTGGCCGAAATAAGCTATCAGCAGCTCATCTTTGCCGCCTGCCCCTCTCATTTTGCTACAGAATCCCCGCAAATGTGCCATGGGATCACCGTGCCCTTCATATAAATCGAACTTAGGCATCTTGAACCCAGCCGGGAGTTGGACGTCCGGGAAAGGGCATAGATCTTTGTAAGCCACGCTGACTTAGTTGCCCAATCCGTGCAGGTTCCTGAAGGACTGCTCCAGGCTTTTGAACTTCCTCAATACCTCATCCTGTTCGGGGGTTTTAACCGGCTTTTCAACCTCTGCCGGTACCTCCAAGTGCGGGTTGTAGGCCTGTGGTTCGGGGGCATGGAATGTGGGCTCAGGGGGATAGTATTGCGTATCGTGAGCCTGAAACAATGGCTTACTGGTCGTTCTTTGCAGGGTGGCTGATGTGGGTCCCACAAAAGTGGGAATATTTGGTGTTGGGAGAGGTTGATGGGGTGGTGGAGCTTGGGAATCATGTGGGCTTCTTTCATGATGATAACGGGGATTCGAGAGGCTTATTGAAGGACCAGAGTGAGGGTATTCCGGCATGTGCCCCAGTGGCTCAGGGCTCTTTTGCGCTTTGGCTAAAGCTAGCTGCATTGCATTCATCTCTAGTCCCATCCTTTCAATCTTTTCCATCGCTTCTTTTAACAATTGGCTCATCGGCCTTTCTTCTTCGTTACTATTCTCTGAAGTAGTCATGCTTGTTGCTACCAGTCCTTTGGATCTGGTTTGGTAAGGGTGTGTTGCCAGAATTCTTTAACAACTAACTGTCTGGATCCAGACAACAACAAACTTTGTTAGCGTTAGAGCTTAACAGATTTGATCATAACACATAGAGGATGCAATTCTCCTAGGCAGTTAACCGTTTCTACATGCTTTGCTTCAAACAACATGCGTCATCCCGGCTTGCTCATTTGTCCTTTTTAAAGTACTTTGGGAAACCCTGTATTTTATTTTATTTTTGTATTTTCTTTTCTTTCTTTATTAAAAGCGGTCGAATCTTATGGGGATTGCCTACGTATCACGTCCCCGCGCGAATCAGACCAAGCGTAGTTCTGCCATAAAGTAAGGAAACACAAAATTCTTTTGGAATCATTAAATTCATTCTCAAAATTTTGCTATTACACATTACTTCAAACAAGGAACAGTAATAGAACAGACTCCATAGTTCTTAACCCGATTTGACTAAAAGAAAAGAAAACAACATATGGGAAAGCAACAACGCCAAATAAACAGGACTCGACCAGAGATTAATTTTCCAACTTAAGGGCCCGCGAAGCATCATTCGGCCTTTCCACGGCCCTTGGTGTGAGGTCCCTCTGCAAGCTCTTCAACTCATTCATAATTCGGTGGACGCAGCCCATGATGGAAACAAGGAGTGTTTTCCGAGGTATTTGCTCCCCTGCTAGGCATTTCATGTAGATGTAATGCCCAATTTCGTCGATCCTTCATCGAATGTTGTCCCTCTCAATGAACAATTGCCTGATCTGTTGGTTCTTCAATCCCAATGCCTGAGCATTGTCGGCAAGTCGATCCTGGAACAACTCCATTTGTCTTTCCATGCAGGCCATTGCATCGTAACAATGTCTCCTGTCGGCCTGAGCATCTCGTGCTTGTTTGATGATCCGATCATGTAGAGTGGAGTTCGTTTCCCTTAATATCCCGATGCTTATTTCATAATCCCTTATGACCTGTTGCAGACGCTGCTTCCAGGCCATTGTGCATTTTGCCCATCTGACTTTCATCCTTGCTATGCGAGCTTCTGATTGTTCTAATTCTTCTTGGCTTTGGACGACCTGATTTTTCAAACTTGCTATCAACCTTTCGTCGGAGCGACGTTTCTGTCGGTCAATGTTAATTTTGCTGGCTTGGCGTAGGCGGGTCTTTAGTGTCTGGTTCTTTTGGGCTAGCTTGTTCTTTTCGCCCTTCTCCGAGGCGACTTGCATGTTGTTCTCAATTACAAGCCTCTCGACTTGTTGCTTTAGCCTCCCGATTTCAGCCCGGTAGCCTTCTTCCCTTTTTAACCAGCTCCACTCTGCCTGTGAAGATTCCTCAAAGCCTTGGATGTGAGCTCTCTTAGTTGGTCTCTGATGTTCAAGCTCTCTTCTGTACCATGGGAGGTATTTCGGAGACACTTCGCCCTTAGCCCGATCTCGTACACAGGTATCTAACTTCAGGGTTTGACATTCATTCCAGATTCTCCGAACGAATGCTTCAGGGAACTGCCCACCAGGTCTAATTTCAATCACCTGGCTACTGAGATCTTCTTCCTTCGAGATTACTTGGTATCATCCTAACTGCCTCAACACCCTGCATGGTGCGTAGGGCTGGATACTTTGGAGACCCATCAACAGCAAATAAGATTCGGTGGCCGTTATGTGTATGACCTCATCTAGGGGTAGCCACTCGAATGCCCACTCTATCTGGTTTGCTGAAACAGAGCGCAGTAGCGTGACCCATTCGGTGACCCCTTCCGGCAATCTGAACCCGTCGATCCTGGTGGGAAACTCTTCTATACAAGTCTTTTGTGATGACCCATACTTCAGAAATTGAGGGCGATGACATAGATGCTCTATCATCCACATTTGTAGCAGTATACTACATCCTTCAAAGAAATTTCCTCCGGTTTTGCAAAAGGTGAGCGCGCGGAAAATTTCCGCAATTATTAGTGGTGCCAGAGTGATATTTTCTTGTCTGATCAAAGTATTGACGACCCCAACAATTTGTATGTTAATTTTTCCATCTCTTTTAGGGAACACCAAAAAACCCAGAAAGGCTATCATAAAAGCAATACATCTGTGCCTCTCCTATTCCAACCGGTTCTCCCCATTGCAGATCTTACTCTCGGGATTGTTGAACCCTCCCAGATGACCGTATCGGTCGTACAGAAATGCAAAACTACAAAACCCTTTTGATAACTCTAGGTTATGTACCGTTCTGCGGATCTTTACGATATCCAGGAATTTGTGTATGGTTACGGCCCTTGGTGCAACGAGATACTGCTCTTTCATAGGGATGTTAGGACATCCAATGTACCCTGCCAACTCCTCCAGTGTCGGGGTGAGTTCGAAATCTGAGAAGTGAAATACGTTGTGAACCGAGTCCCAAAATGAAATTAGAGCCCTGATAACGTCCCCTCGCGGATCGATGTCCAGCAATCCAACCAAATTTCCCAAGTATATTTTGACCGTATCTTGCCCTGATCCTCCCAAGTCGCTCCACCACATGCGTAAGCCCAGCGGAACTTTGTTTATAATGGCCTCAGATGAACTCCTCTTTGTGCTCATTCTGCACATTTATTAAGGTATTTTTTAGACAAGAAAGAAATTTTTTTTTTGAAAGAAATAATATGTGTATATACATACATGGGTATATGTATATATATATATATATAATTTTTGGTAAACAAAATATATAATTTTTGGTAAACAAAATCGGGGAGTTGGACCCAATAAGGGTTGCCTACGTATCCCACATCCGGTGGGAATCAAACCGACGTAGTTCGGGTAAGAAATTTATCTAAATCATGAGTTTTCTAAAAATGAAAAACATTTGGACATTGCTTTTTTTTTTCATTTTTATTTATGCTATCGAAACTCCTGTTATCACCCGCCGGTCAACATGCAAATTTGAAGCAAATTAAATGCGATAACAGACAAAATGCCACATGATGGTCTCCCTTTCTTTGTTTTAGGTTGCTATTCCTGGACGGGCCCAACCCCTGTGTTGAGCCCCCTAAGTCAAATGCAACGTGATGCAAATAAGCGTTTTCCTACTAGGGATCCGGCATGAAGTTATGTTTTACTAAGCTTCAAACTGGGCTTTGTTCTAGACCTGGCTTACACGAGCGGACAACTCGAGTCGAGGAGGGGGCTACGTACCGGGGACCCGCGGGGTCGTCCGGCTTTGTAACTTATCCGAGCCTCTTTCTACTTAGGCATTAACACTAACAGAATAGGGAGTCTCGACCAGCGAGCTTCTCCTCGGAGGTAAGAAGAGAAAGGTTTCAGCACAGTTTATACACAATTCAAATAATATCAAAGCGGTAAAAGCATCATTTAGCACATTGAGTTAAAACATGTAATAAAATCAGATAATAAATAAAGCCAAATAATAACAATTATTCTAAGCTCGAATTCTTAACCCTGAACCAGTGGTTCTGGGTCAACAATAGTCCCCAGCGGAGTCGCCAGAGCTGTCACACCTCCTTTTTCCGTACCCGAGAGGGTACAAGGGAGTTTTTTTCCAATTAAAAGACAATCGAAGCGGGATTTATTTATTTATTTCAGAGTCGCCACTTGGGAGATTTAGGGTGTCCCAAGTCACCAATTTAATCCCGAATCGAGGAAAAGAATGACTCCATATTACAGTCTGCGTACCAGAAATCCGGATAAGGAATTCTGTTAACCCGGGAGAAGGTGTTAGGCATTCCCGAGTTCCGTGGTTCTAGCACGGTCGCTCAACTGTCATATTCGGCTTGATTATCTGATTTTATACAAATATGAACTTATGTGCAAATTTTAACTCTTGACCGCTTTTATTATTTTATTTTACGAGAATTGCAACGTCGTGAAAACATATCTCGAACCACGTTACATTCATGCACCCGTGGTTGTTGACATATCTCGACTCGATTGAGATTTGGATTTGGGTCACATAAATGTGCACCCGAGTTAAGGAAAATAAATTATTAAAGGCGCGCCTAAAGCAACTAGCGTATTGTTATTTTGGGGAAGGCCGTAAAATTCGCTAAACGGCCTAACCCGAATTCTAAGTATTTTAATATATACATTTAGAGGGCCCCGCAGCTTGTGCATTTTTTGTTTGTCGAGGCTCGTCTCATTCATTATTTTAAAAAAAGAATTTGCAACGTCATGGAAATGCATCTCAGACCACGTCACAATCAATGTACCCGTGATTAGAGACACATTTCGACTCCGTTGAGATTTGGATTTGGGTCACATAAATGTACACCCGAGTTTAAGAAAATTAAATTATTAAAGGCGCGCCTAAAACGACTAGCGTATTATTATTCTGGGAAGGCCGTGAGATTTGCTAAACGACCCGTCCTGGAAACTGAATGCTTCGATATATACATTTAACGAGGGCCCCGCAACTTTTGCGTTTTTATTTGTCGAGGCTCATCTCGTCTTTATTTTAAAAGGATATCCTATAGCAACTACGTTTCTTGTCGCGTTTGTCTCTACTAATTGAAAGCAGAGATAGTCCTAGTTAATTATATGCTTGCGGGTCATTTATAGCAGGATTCAGAATGCTTTTACAAAAAATCAGAAACAAAGCCGCGCCCCACGGGCAAGCGATCGGATCTCATGGGCCCAAACCCAGCTTATGCGGGATTGGCCAGGCCTGGGCCACTGATTTTTCGATGAAGGCCTGCTTAGCCCGTTTTGACTTGGGCTCAACCTTTGTGAGGTTGGGGAATGCAGACTTGTGCTATTTGTTCTAAGGGCGTGGTTCAACAATTATAATGAGGCAGTTTATCAAAAGGGAAATGAAATTAACTACCATGGATATTTTTATACTTTGACATGCATTTAAGGACATGCTAATCACAAAACACAACTAATTTCTAAGATGTAGCCTACTATACTGCCAATCCTCTTGTCTGTCAACCTACACATAATATGATATTAAATTATCCTACATTTACATTCACTATATGAGAGGACCAACTCCAGTACCCAGGCAAGAATGTAAACCATTACACACTATATGATACTCGATATAACAACTATATGTGGACATAAACGTCTTTAAATCCTCTCTTTTGTATTCATGCTCAACTTTCACGTTACATGGACAGTATTAGTCGTGTACCTGGTATAGAAAAACAAAAGAAGAAGGAGAATGATCAGTTGAGTAGTATGCAACAACACAGCAACAGCAGGTAAGCAGCAGTCAACAATCAACAACAAACAATCAGCAACAATGTCACCAATAGTCCACAAATAAACAGCAACAGTCTCAACAACAAGGAAAACCCAATAGGTGGTCGAGCACCAAGTAAACAATCCCAGACGCAGAGTAGCAAAACAGCATAAACACCCTGAATACTCAATGTAACAGCACTAGCAAACCAATGATCACAAACAGCTCGGCAAATAACCAACAACAATTGGCAAAGACAGCTCGACCAACTTAAACTCTTAGGCAATTTTCAGACAGTATTTGGTTACAGTATTCTGGAATTTTCTTTATGTTTCTTTCTTTCAGTTTTTCGAACTTAAAACCTCTCTCAAGACTAAAAAATGTCCAGCCCTTTCTTAACTAAAAACAACTCTATTTATAACTGAATGAGAACCTCTAAGGGCTGCCTAGAACTTCACAGCCTCAGTGACTGCCCATCCCCTTCATTTCCCATGCCTAAGCATCTTCTTGATGCAAGTCATTTTGTTCCCCACGCCTGACCTATTGCTCTATTCAAGGGTTATGGGTTTAAAGTATTCATTTAATTCTCATGCTCTTGTGTTTTGTTCCCCATTGTCATTAGGCTAATAGTATTTTAATTGACACTTGACAGCTCCTTTAATCCTGAACCCTTGATCATTGCTGCCTTGCCCCACCCTTTCATTCTATTGTATCTGCCAGTTACTAGTTCGAATCCCCCTCCCACAGCTAACAAACGACCATTCAACAAAATCAACCAGTAAGAGTTAGGTCGTTTGTTATTCGATGCTGTGAAACTAACGACAACATGTGTCGAGTCGACTTTTCGAGTTATAATGTATACTAACTAGTCACTGATCGACTGAACTCAAAACAGAACAAATGAGTGATTCAGGCATTTTTTCGAATAACGATGGAACTTTACGACACTTAATTATTTGACGACGTTACTCAAATCGACTATACGAACTAATATACGTAACAATTAATCGACAAACAACACAGACTAAACAAGGCACCAATTCATTTCAAAACTCGGGGCATTTAACATGGAGTTTATGAAACTTAACTGGTCGACAACATCAATCGAAGCGACTAAACATCTTATAACACTCAATTAATATTTGAGAAAAGAAATCGACCGAACAAAAGGGTCTTTGAAGATGGACAGAAAATAATCAAAAATAATCTAGAACAAATCCACAAACATATGCATAAACCTAAACAAGAGGAAAGAAAAGACAATTACATCGGACACTTACCTCAAACGAATCAGGTTTGGTTTTTTAGGGTTCTTGAACTCAGATTTGGGATTCGACAAGTTCTGCTTGCATTTGACCGGAACCAAAGCTGATTAGGGCCTGAGGGACGTTAGGGGAGTGACTAGGGTGAATATGGGGTGGTTTGGTGTAGATCTAGGTTTGGTCTCGGATCTTCGAATGAAGATTCGAGACGTTCGGGGAAGATTCGATGTAAGCTGAGTGTGGATTTTGAGAGGGGGGGTCATGGTGGTTCAGGGGTGTTAGACTGATGGCCAACGACACCGTTGCCGCCTGCTTTCAGGCGAAGGGGTGGGGTGACGGCTAGGGTTTGGGTGTTAGGGTTGGTCAGGGAGACGATGAAGCCGGGGGGTGTTTTGGATAGGGGGCGTGGTAACCAAGTTGGGCTTTATATATGATTTTGAGGTTTAGTTCCTGGCCGTCGGATCATGTGAGATCAAGGGTCAGGATCTACTCATTGAAGAGGGACGACGTCGTTCGGGGGGTGATGGTGGGTTGAGACCGGGTAGGGGAATGGATCGGGTCAGATTTGACGGGTCCAGGGGTGTGATCCTGGCCGTTGATCCATTTGAGATCAACGGCCCAGCTTAACCGGGACAAAACGATGCCGTTTGGACACCTTTAAGGGGACGGACCATTTTGCTCATTGGGCCAGCTTATTTTGGGCCTATTTTGTTTAATTTTCTGGCCCAAAACCGAGTATCCTCCTTTCTTTTCCACTTTAATTTAAACAAAACTCTTAAATAAAACAAAAAAAATAAAATTATACACCCACAAATTAACATTTAATAAGAATCAACCAATGACAAAAAACACTTATGCATATATTTTTGATTTTCTTTTTTTTCTTTTTGGAGTAATTCCCGTGAAGCAAAAATCACGTGTTTACAATTGGTACACCTAGTCTTCAATGTGTCTATGTTGAAGAAGGTAGTGGGGGATCCGTCCACTATTGTTCCAGTTGAAACTATTGAGGTTAATGAAGAACTATCGTATGAGGAAATTCCAGTTGCCATTCTTGACAGGCAGGTCTGGAAGTTGAGAAGCAAAGAAATTGCCTCCGTGAAAGTGTTATGGTGAAACCAGCAGGTTGAAGAAGCCACTTGGGAAGCCGAGGAAGAAATGAAAAAGAAATACCCACATTTGTTTGTATAGCCATGTAATAGCTTTTATGAATTTGGCTCCTATGAAATATGTATCCTTTGGTTTGGTCTATGTAAAGATGTTCTGTTTTGGTTGTATATTTCCTATGCATCCATGGTTGGTGTCGTTACAAGTTATGTCATGTCTATAGAGTGTGTATATGCTGTTAGGATATGTTTCTAGGGCTCTCTGACAGGTGAATAGGCCTAGTTAAAAAGGAAACTCGGGCGAAATTTTGGAAAATTTAGGGAGTTAGCCAAAGTTGGGGCTGTTGTTATGTTTCATGATGTTAAAAAGCTAAAGTTGCATAAGGACTCCTATTGAGTGAACCTTGAGCCTCATTCGAGGATGGATGATCTTAAGTGGGGGAGGATGTAAGGCCCCGTGAAATTTTTACTCAAAAATACGAAATCTCGTAGTGCAAAGTCAGGGATATGTGTTACAAATTATGTTTAGACCTATTTGGATTGATTTGTGCATGGAAAATTTAAGGAATAATGTTTTTTCAGAAAAATGTGTTTTTGCGGTCCATTATGTGGTCGCATTATAGCTATGCGGACTGCATAGTCGCCGCATAGTCAGACAGTGTGCTTGTTAATTTTGAGTCAACTATGCGGCCAATTATGCGATCACATAATCGATATGTGGGCTGCATAGTCATCGCATAATCTCCTTGGAATTTTTGCGAGGGGCAGTTCTGCAGTGCATTATGCGATCGCAGAATGGGTATGCGGACCTCATTCTAGTCGCATACACGGGCAGTTTGTTCAGGTTTTGGGGGCCATTTTTGCCGTCCCTTTTGCGGGCCGCATGTCAATTATGCGATCGCAGATTGTGTCGGGGCTCGTATTTTTTAACTTTTAAAACCCGACCCCATTCCATTAAAACACCCCATTAGACCGTTTTATGCTATTTTTCTACTACATCTAAGGTGAGAGAAAGTGTTCTAGAGGGAGAGAGTGATCTTCATCAAGCCCCACTCAAACCTTGCCTAAATCCTTGAAAATTATCAAGTAAAGCTACTAGGCCTTCACTCCAAGAGGTAAGAACTTGCGCCCTAACCTTAGATTTCGAAATTCACACTAGAATAGGTAATTAACAAGTGGGTTCATGGGTATAAGGATTGATTGCCATGCATGCATAAATGATAATAGGGTATGGGGAGATTGTGAGTTAAAAAGATAGCAATTGGAGTGTAAGATGATAAAAATCTCTCACAAAAGGGTCCAAAAATCACAATGCACACTTAGTGCTTGATAATATACTCAAATGAGCTAGAATCTTAATCATGTCTCTAATTCTTGGTTCAATTTGAAATTCTCATAAAATAGATCGAAGTTAATAGGATGTTTTAGAATTATTGTAAGGATTTAAGGAAAGCTCTATTGAGGTATGTATGGCTAAAACCCCCTCTCCTTAGAAATTTAGCTTCCATAGTGTCTGTGCAAATGTCGTAGGTCTGGAATTTGATTGATGTAGTACTTGTTATATCAAATGAATTGGTGTTGTGAGAATATATATGGAAGGTGTGTTTCCATGTGTTTATTGTGCTATGCTTTGTAAAATTGAGGGCGTGTGAAGAACATGAACTATATGCTAAAATGCCTAAATTTCAAGTCAAGGTTACATTGTGATTATTATGCCAAACTAGGTGAATTCCTCTTTATGCTTACAACTTGAATTGTTGTTGTATGTGACTATGATGTTAAATGGCAAGGTTAATGTCGAAAATGGGAATAATAAGAAAGGTGAGTTATGGAATGTGGCCTAGTGCCAAGTATTGATGTGGTAATTGTGGCCCCATGTGCCGATGAACTAATGTATGTAAAACCTAAAAGTGAAGTGAGATGATTAATGGAAAAAGGGGTAACGCCTTGGTAAGACGACCTAGCCGATCGGGCAATGATTGGACGCCGTGCTACTCACATGGTGGTATTGTGTTGATGATTGAAACCGGAAAGTGAGAATGAAATAAGGATTGAGGTATATGTCTCAAATGAGGTAGCTTAGCCGATCGGGTCGTGATCGGACTCCGCTCAAGAAAGCGGTGGTATTATGAATGATGATTAACAGTATTAAAGGCCCCAACCTAAAGCTACGGAATTTTTGTGAAAGTTATATGATTCTTTTATTTGATGATGTGGTGTTCGTTTAAAGCCTTTGATTGTTCCTTGTGATTTCTTTGTTCATGTATGATAGTTCTTTCTAATGAGATGGTGTTGAGTTATACATACTAGTACTATTCCATGGTACTAACGTCCCTTTTGTCGGGGGCGCTACATTTTTGAATGAATGTATGTGGCGCTATAGTGGATAGTGACGATCGCGCGGAGCAGAGTATCCTCCTCTCAAAGTCTTGGTGAGCGCCTTTTCCTTCAAGGGATGATGTTGTACATCATTTGATGTTAATTTCAACTTTTGAGGTATAGTCGGGGCCTTGTTGCCGGCATTATCATAACTGTCTTTTGTACCCCTAGAGGCTCCGTAGACATTTCTGTGGGTTATGTTCGGGTTGGATGGGTCACTAGATCATGTTGTAATTGTAAACTCTTGTTTACTCTAAATTGTAACTGCATAATGTTTTGGTAATATGACCATAGGTTTAAGGTTTGTGATATAAAATGAACTAACAATATTGAATGTACGATCTCCCCTATTGTTTAAATAAACAAAATCATGGTTCCCTTAATCATATTGAGTTGGGTAAAAAGTGTTTAAAAAGGCTTGCGCAGTTGGGTTCACTCTATTGAGTGTCGGTCGTGCCTCCTGAGGTTTGGGCGTGAGAAACTTGGTATCAGAGCCTATGGTTTGAAAGTGTCCTAGGATGTCTGAGAGCCGTGTCTAGTAGAGTCCTTCTTATCGATGTGTAGCCGACCACATCTATAAGTTAGAGGCTACTTGGGCATTCAGGAATAACACCCTTCTTTGATATTCTGGATCATGCGGCAATTGTGAAACCATTCCTCTTTTAACTAGTGCACACCTTCAATTTTCAGTACATGGCACCTAA